>NC_056733.1:468844734-469047234 GCF_019279795.1 Protopterus annectens
TTCACAAATACGTTACGAACATAAAGGAATCGCTGTGTGTGTACTAGATAGGGGCCAAGGGTACTAGCTGCTAGTACAATGATCTAGGGAACTACTACTAAAGGGGCGGTGAATACTGCACAACGTGGCTGGGCTAATATATGCCTTCGGGCAGATAGCTCAGTACCAACCTATGAACCTATAAACACCTGAGATATTGTCTTTTATTTTAAAAGAGAACAGGAATCCACTTCAACAACAAACACAAGAACAAAATATAATAGTTTAGCGCTTTCACCCACTCTGTGAGCTTCTTCAGAACCTGAAGCAGCTCACAGAGTGGGAGAAAGCGCTAAACCATTATATTTTGTTTTTGTGTTTGTTGAAGTGGATACCTGCTAGCTTTTAAAATAAAGGACAATATCTCAGGTGTTTGCACAGCGATTACTCTGTGTTCGTAACGTTGCATTTGTGAAGAAGGAAGAGTTATTTGTCGGGCCCAACGTTATACTGTTTCTGTGGATAGTCAAATACACTTATTCGAATGCAGTAGTGCATTCGCATAAGTGTATTCGACTATATGTACAAGACTGTGGCACAGTGGGGATTGGAAATTCATCCATATCCCCACTGTAGTGCAATCTCGGAGTTGGAATGTATTAGTAGCAGGGGGTGTGGGGTGCAGGGGGGCTTGCCCCCTGCAAAAACGTGATATGTTGTATAGGACTTACATCAGCTCCTATACGGCTATCACATCACATTTTCAGCGACAATGTCAACTCAAATGTGTCGATCATTTGGGGCAACATTGTGTACGCTCAAAATGTTTGGTTTTGGTTCAACTTTTCATTATTTCGATTTGTCATTTGAAATAATGATAGCAAACCATATAATATATACACACACACACCTCAAAAATAACACAAATTCAGGCTCCATTGTCAATTTTATAACCTACTGGCATTCAAGAAACTTAACTGTCATAAACCCTTGCTGATACTTTCTAGTTCTCACACATATACTAAGATTATTTTAAAGGAACTTAATGACAGTACTTCTGATTTTAAGTGGAAGCTTATTCCATAATATTGGAATGCACTGGATAATATATCTGTCACACGTTTATTGCAGATATTTGTTTTAATTATTAGCTTCCACCATCAGGTGTGAGCTCTCCATCTGGTGTGCTCCAGGACGACTTTCAAACAGACCAGGACAATACATTTGATTTGTAGGCTAGGCAGAGGTTACCTCTTAGTAATCAATTAAAAAAAAAATCTTGCACACACCAGTTTACGAAGCCTCGTTGTCTGCTACAGTTTTCTCAGCAGTGTCTTTACATTTAATAAATGTGCTACTAATTTTGAAGGTGTAATTTATGTCTTTTTACCACGTCTTGTGATGCTGTATTTACTGACATTACAGGTAGATCATTACCAGTGTAAAAATTTCTGCATTTCTTACACCATCCTGGAGACCTCTGGCATCTTTTACTAAAGTAACTACGTTGCCAGTTTGCAATCAGCATATTTGGTTATTCATACCAACATCCTATTTTTAACATTTAAGAATATCTCTGTTGCTCGCCAGGTCAGGTAGAAACAGGTAAACGTTGTGAGTTCTTGTTCAAGAAACTATTATATACAAACACACTGCAAATGAAGCTAAGTAACTTTAACTTGCAAACTACATATCATGCATACAGATGTTACCACTCTGGCTTCAGCTACAAAATGGCACTGAAGATAACATGTGCTGGGAATTTATATACACTCAGACCTAGAAATGCTCCTTAAAGGTACAGCACACTTGTTACTCTACATCCTCCCTCTGAGAAATGAGTCAGTCATTGTCACTGGAATTAATAAATATGCAATTTACACAGGAATAATTTTCATCATGCAATTATACAAAGCTAAGTAAATATATACAACTATGCCCAAGTTGCTGTGTATTTCACACTGGGCTTTGAGATGCGACCATATCATGTGACATAAAATTTGGGATCTGGTTTAGCTACTGGAATTCCTTCAGAGGGGAGATGATGTTGTAGGAAAATTATTGGAACTTGAGACTAGAATGATTTTCAAGTTCCATACCTTAAAGCCTAATGGTATGAATCTAGAATTAGGCATTTAATGAATTATTCATATTTAGTACACGCTTATTTATTTATTTATTTAATCATTTATTTATTTATTTATTCATTCATGTATTTATATATTTATATTCATGTTATACAAATTTATGGTTAGTCTAAGGTCACTTTAAATAATTTTTTATTGTTAAATTGATTAATTAGGGGATTAATTTGTTAATTGTTAAAAAGAGAAGTGTATATAAATGTAATGAGTGCATTGAATTAATTGTGATCCTTAAAGGCGAACTGCCGAGGTACCAGATCGTGTAATAAAAGGAAAGCAAGTTACTGGTGAAGTACTGGCTGGCTGTGTGTTTTTTTATTTTTCAATTGTGAGGTGTTTTTGCTATTTGACTTTGCCAGTTTCTTCACCAGCTTTTTTACCAATTATTTTGCTTATGTCGCAAATTAATGAAGGCTCTGAACAGAGCAATATGTCAGGAACAATGCTGTTTTCTGATATGAGTGAGCGTGACAAGAAGTATATTACCATGGATCTCTGGAATGTGGGAACTGATCGTGATGTAGACGGGCGGTTTGTGCAACTGGAAAGACTAATGACAAAAGAAATCGCTTTATATTTGGATACGCGCCTCTTGGAGAAATATGTTAGTTTAAACATTACTCCGAGGGGGTTGCGTATCGATAAGTTACCTGCCACACAATTTTCTGAAGAGGAGTCTGATCTTTTAGACGAGTGGAAACAGGCGTCTATCTTGTACCATTAGTTGGCTTCGCACTCTAAGCGCAACCTGAGGGCTCATGAAAAATTGAAAAAGGAGATTTTGCATCTACAGGATGAGGTGGTGGGGGAGTCCTGTTATAGGATGCAAACTTTAAAAGTAAATGAGAAAATATGTAAATTAGAGGGAGATATCATCCAGAGGAAGCGGAACAAGCTCATACGTGATTTAAAAGACTATGAGACTGGTATACTGTTTTCATGGCAACGAGAACCTGTGCGCAGCAGGTCAAAAGTTAGAAAAGCAAGTCAAAGACAACACGGCTTTTCAGTGTCTTCAGCGTCTTCATCGGAAAGGAGTATTGCGAAAAATGTAACTTTTGCTAGCACTTAAGCACCATCAAGCACTTCAACTGCACTGGTAGTCGCTGTAGTCCCTTCTAACACAGGGGACTCCTTTCATACGAACAGTTCGAACAAGGGGCGAAATGGAAGGAAGGGAAGAAACCGCTTCAAATAACTTACTGGTATGTGAAGCTGGTTCCATTCTAACAAATGTTGCTAAAGAGACTTTAATGTGCATTAATTTATCCAATTTGGAATTGACTAATGATATGCAAAATGTTTTGTATACGGGTAGTAAATTTATACCAACGTTTTTTCCTTCTTTTGCAGACATTTATTTTGAAATTAAGGATTTCATTAGAAAGTTTCTGCTTAAAGTTTATTTTAAAAAAGAGGATGAGCCATTTTCTGAAAATTTTGAACCTAACATTTGTAACATTGATTTAGATGATAACCTTTTGAATTTGTCTATATATGACTATGATTGGTCAGACCCCAATGAGTTGTGTGAAAATGATGAACAAGCTAATCATGAAAGCAATTACAATACTGGCTATGGAAAATTGAATGTACCATATCTAAAGAATGTTAATAAGTTTATACCCAGTATCACTGTACCTGCCATTTCATTTTTTTTAAAGTTCTTCTTAAGGAAGTTGATATAGCTTACAAATTATTTTGTAAAGAAAAAAGATGCTATAACCTAAGTAAAAATGAATGGCAAGCATTGAAAGAATTGAAAAAGTTAAAATCTAATTTCATATTTAAATGTGCTGATAAAGGTGGGAATTGGGTCATTATGAACAAATCTGATTATTGTGATATGGTTGATGTTCTACTTTCTAATGGTGATGAATATAGAAAATTGGACTGTGAGCCAACCCAGATGTTTAATGATGAATTATTATTCCTGTTAGAAAAGGGAGAACGTTTGGGATTTTTTGAACATAGGGATGTTTGCAGAATATATATTAAAAAACCTGCTATACCTATTTTGTACGCTCTACCTAAAGTACATAAAAACTTACAAAAACCACCTGGTAGGCCTATAGTCTCAGGGATAGGTTCCTTTTTGGACAATGTAAATACTTTTTTGGATTTTCATCTGAAATCATATTTGGATAGGGTTACAGCTCATATTTCTAATACTCAGGATCTTATTAATAGTATATCCAAAATCAAATGGCATCAAGATTACTATTGGGTAACTATAGATGTTAAATCATTATATACAAATATTGACATCAGATGGGGACTGGATTCATTTTATGATATGTTGGGTGAAGGGCCAAGAACTAATTTTCTGGTAAGCTTATTAGAGTTTTGTTTGACCCATAATTATTTTTTATTTAATAATAGTTATCTTTTGCAAATAAAAGGTACAGCGATGGGGGCAGCTTTCGCGCCCTCATATGCTGTCATATATATGGGTTTTTTTGAGAAAACATTTATTTACCCTACTGATTTTTTTAAGAATAATGTGATATTGTATCAGCGCTTTATTGATGATCTCATTTTCATCTGCAAGGGAGATGAAATTGATTTCCTTGAATTTTTTGAAGTATTGAATAATAATGGGCATAATCTTTCCTTTTCTTATGAATTAAATAGAACACAGATTAATTTTTTGGATCTGTCATTATTTGTAGATGGGGAGAATATTGGATTTAGGCCCTATAGAAAATCTACTTCAGTTAATATGTTTTTGCATGCGACGAGCATGCATCTTGACCATTTACTGAAGGCTTTACCTTATGGAGAATTCAAGAGAATATTTGATCACACTTGTAACATTAGTGAAAAATCTAATGAACTGAATAAAGTTGTGCTGAGGTTGGGTGAAAGAGGTTATAATAAAACACAGTTATTAGCATGTAGGGATAAACTACTTGGAAGAAAATCTTTTGGAAGAAAAATAGAGTTTATAAATTTTGAATCCAGACAATGAAGAGTTGACCATAGAACAGAATAATGAAGAAGTTGATAAACTTTTTTATGTTACGAAGTTTACTGCTTTTTCTGATAAACTAGTGTTATTGGTTAGAAAATACTGGTATTTAGTTAGTGATGATGAATTGATTGGTCATTTGTTCCCTAAACATATCACGTTTTCATATAAGAGAGGAAAAAATCTTAAGGAATTGTTAAATAATAATCTAATTGAAAGGAAAGAGAATATCATGATTTCAAAGTTGGGTACATACCGTTGTGGTTCTTGTAATATTTGTGATAAGGTTGTGAACCTGAGTTAATGATGTAAATTATACTCCCAAACATCACTTTAATTGCAAGTCAACAGGGGTGGTTTATATTTTGGGATGTTCATGTAAAAATATGTGGTATATAGGACAAACCAAAAGGATGGTTAGGGTACGGATTTTGGAGCATTTAAAAGATATAAGGAACCAAAATCTGTTTAGCCCTGTTGCTAAGCATTTTCAAGAAAAATATGGTGGGTCTTCTAATAGTTTAACATTTAGCGTTTTGGGAAAACCCTTCCTTCAGAGGGGAGATGATGTTGTAGGAAAATTATTGGAACTTGAGACTAGAATGATTTTCAAGTTCCATACCTTAAAGCCTAATGGTATGAATCAAGAATTAGGCATTCAACGAATTATTCATATTTAGTACACACTTATTTATTTTATTTATTTATTTATTTAATCATTTATTTATTTATTCATTCATGTATTTATATATTTATATTCATGTTATACAAATTTATGGTTAGTCTAAGGTCACTTTAAATAATTTTTTATTGTTAAATTGATTAATTAGGGGATTAATTTAATTGTTAAAAAGAGAAGTGTATATAAATGTAATGAGTGCATTGAATTAATTGTGATCCTTGAAGGCGAACTGCCGAGGTACCAGATCGTGTAATAAAAGGAAAGCAAGTTACTGGTGAAGTACTGGCTGGCTGTGTGTTTTTTTTATTTTTCAATTGTGAGGTGTTTTTGCTAGCTACTGGAATTGTCTATGCCAACCTTTCAATCTTAGGAACCTTGGGATCATCTGCTGGAACAGAATCAGGAGTCAAGACACGTTCTGGAACAGGAATATCTGGATTGCTCTGAGAGTTGAGCCTTTGTCATAGGAACAATGTTGTGATGTTGGTTCTGCTACACGAAGAAGATATCTGCGATTTCTCCTGTATTCCACACCCTTGGTTTTAACAAAATAGGATCTCTGCTCTGAACATATACTTGTTACTTGATCAATCCGGTCAAAACCTTTCACTGTTTGTATCCTCACGGTTTCTCCTTTCAGTGGATAAAGAAATCTGCTCAATTCATCATAGCTGGACTTTTGAAAAGAATGCTTCTTCAATAACTGGGCTCTAATGGCTTTGTTGATTTTAGCTTTAGGACTCAATAAACTGATAGGTAAGGTTGTTCCAGTTTGCCTGGACAGAAGTCTCTGAGCAAGTGAGCCAAGTATATCATTACAGGGTACGTTTCTGAGATTGAGTAAATTTAAAAAAAAAAAAAAAAAAAAACGGTATTATCACGCTTTGACTTCTTAGGTAATTGCTTTGCACTCTGTACTGCACGTTCAGCAAGCACATTTGATTGCGGATGGTCTGGACTACTATTAACAAAAAAAAAAATCAGTATACTCACGCTTTGACTTCTCAAGTAATTGCTTTGCACTCTGTACTGCACAATCAGCAAGTACATTTGATTGCAGATACTCCAACATGTATGAAGTCCCATTCTCTTGCAAATCTGTAACAACTGACTGGTAAACCAATTCAAATAAGAGTCTACCAGTACTAAGTAATGTTGATTGTTCCACTCAAATATGTCAGTAGCTACTATTGGCCAAGGTAGTTCAGGGATTTGACTTTGCTGAAGTGGCTTTTTTTCAAATGCAGTTTAGTACTATTACACACTGAACAGGAAGTACTTTATCAATGTCTTTCTTAGAGAAGTCCAAAACACAAGTCCTCTCGCCCTCCTCTTAGTAGATTCGGAACTTGGGTGACCACATTGCAAAATTTGGATATATTCTTTTTGCAAGGAAGCAGGAACAACAATTTTAGGACCTTTGAAAATAATGGCATCTTCCATAAACAGCTCATCTGTGTAAGGAAAATAGGGTTGCACATCGGGTGGTACACTACATTGCTTTGACGGCTATCCAATACTGATGTAGTGATTGAGGTTTTGCAAAACTGTATGATCTTGTAGCTCAAGTCTTGTGGTAGAAAAATTACAGACTTCCGTGACATCAAAGTCAAAATTCTCTATGTAAAGCTGTTTTGTTATACTTCTGGGTGATCTGGGTAAGCCATCAGACAGATAAAGAAGTTTGCCTTTCGTATAGACCATTTTGAAATTGTGCTTTTGCAATTTGAGCATCATTATTTGTAATCTTGCTGGAACTGAATGCATAGGCTTCATTAAAATAGTAACCAAAGGTTGATCAGTTTCAATCTGGATATCTCGACCATAGATATAATCAAGAAACTTGGAATATGCAAACACTACTGCAAAAAGTTCCTTCTCAATTTGAGCATACTGCATCTCAGTCTGGGTAAGTGTTCCAGATGCATAGGCTGGTGGCCTGTCGTCTTGAAGAATAACTTCACCTAAACCAAATTTTGAAGCATCGCAGGAAAGCGTTACTGGTTTGTTGACATTATAGTACTTTAATGTTGATGGTGTAGCAATTTTCTGCTTAAGAACATCAAATGCTTTCTGGTGCTGTTCTACCCATGACCATATAACATTTTTACATGTGAGCTCTCTCAAAGGTGCTGTTAATTCACTGTAGCCTGGTATAAACTTGCCTAAACAGTTGACCATACCAAGAAAACGTTGTAGAGCTTGCATATTGTCTGGTGCTGGCATTTCAAGAATGGTTGCTTGCTTGGACAGGTCTGGCCTCAAGCCAATACTTGTAAATAAATGACCTACATATGTAACTTCTGGTAGTCTGAATTTGCACTTTAGAGGATTGCACTTCAAGTTCACTTTATGTGCTCTGTCTAGAACTCTCAAGATTTCAGTCATGCTCTGCTTCACCATTGCCTCCAACCAATAAATCATTTACTATTATGGCATGGATAACCCGAAAAATTTGCTCCATTGCACACTAAAAGACTTCACTTGCAGAATTTATTCCAAATGCATCCTGAGGAATCTATATCTTTCAAATGGAGTACTGAATGTAGTCAGCAGTGAAAATTTGCGATCAAGCATCACTTGCCAAAATTAACTCTCTGCATTTAAGACAGAAAAAACAGTGACATTCAGTATCAGGGCTGTGACTTCTTCGACTGTACACACAGGATGATGAGGTATTTTCAGTGCTTTGTTCAACTGTCTTGGGTCAATGCACATCCTGATTTCATCTGAGCCTTTTTTATGGGCTGCTACCATGGACAACACCCACTCAAGTAGGTTCTGTAACTGGACAAATTACAACTTGTTGCACCATTTTGTCCAACTGAGCCTTGACCCTATGCTGCATGGCTATGGGAACTCTTCTAGCTGGTCTGACCACTAGACTAATCTCTGGGTCTAGTTTCATGGAATATACCACTGGAAATTTGCCCAACCTGTCATCGAAAACACCAGCGTACTCTGAAAAAAGTGTTAGTGAAGCTAGAATTGGGACACGTGCTTATCTGATGAACTTCTTTGGTAAAAGAAAGCAGATTAATTTTTCAAACTGTCCCCGAGACCCAAAAATGACTGCACAGGTCTTCGAACTACATAAAATAATAGGTTCATAGGTTCGTACTAGGCTATCTGCCCTGGGGCATTTATAAGCCTAGCCAGAGTGTGTGTGGCTTTCACCACCCCTTAGGATGAGAATACTATGCCCTTTTAGGGTTTAGTTTACTGTGCCTCTGTCTAGTAGTGACACAGAGATGACCCCCGGGGTAAACCTACGATCACCCATCCACTCATCAAGATTTCTCTTGAATAGAGTTAGTGAGGGGCTCTGCCTAACATGGATTGGGATTCTGTTCCAGAGTGTAGGGAGCCTCTGGGTGATGAATCTGTCCCTCCAGCACGTCCTATTTATTTCTGTGTTGAGGTTTAAGTCTCTTGCTCTCGTGGCTCTAGTGGATTTGGATTTACTGAGGTGGAGCATGTCCATTAATTCCGGATTGGACATGGCCTTGTACGTCAGGCACAGATCACCTCTGAGTAGGCGGTATGCGACTGAATAGAGCTGGAGTTTTTTCAGTCGGGCAGCATATGACATATGTTTAAGACCCTTTATTCTCTTGGTGAGGAACTTTTGGGGTCTTTCCAACTGCTGCAGGTGTCGGGTAAGATACATCCCAAATGGGGCATTGTACTCAATCATTGGCCTGATAAGAGAAGAGTACAGGGGCACAATGACCTCTTTTGATCTAGATGTGAAACCCTTCATAATAAGGTGGGCAATATAGAAGGTCTTCCTAACCACTTTGGCAATGTGAGTGTCAAATGAGAGGTTACTGTCAACCTGGGTCCCAAGATCCCTGATTACCTCTTCCGTACTTAATGGATTACCACCTATGTGGTAATTTGTGGGTACCTTGTTTTTCCCAAAGGGTATGACTATACATTTTGGCGTTCAGCTTAAGGCCATGGCTCTGGCACCAATTATCTGTTTCTATGAGGCCTCTCTGAAGGATGTTTGTGTCCGCTGGAGTATCAATTATGGCCCCCAGTTTGCAGTCATCTGCGAACTTTGTCAGCCACAATCCTCCTATGTTTGCCTGTACCTCAGAAAAATAAATGCCGAACAAGAGGGGTCCCAGGACTGAGCCCTGTGGGACACCGCTTGTGACTGGCTTAGAGTCTGACATAGCTCCAGCAACTCTGACCCTGTGGGTTCTGTCCTTGAGGCAGTTTGCAACCCATCTTGTGACATATGGGTTTACATTTAAGCTGGTGAGTTTGTCTATGATGCCCGAGTGGGGTATTGTGTCAAAGGCTTTTTCATGGTCAAGGTAGGCTGTGTGAACTGCCTTACCCTCATCAATGGCCTTCGTGACTGTTTCAAAAAAGTCGATCAAGTTCAAAAGGCAGGATCTGCCTTTGACAAAGCCAAATTGGGTAGGATCCAATGTCTGTAGGTCCCCAATGTTTTTGTTTATGAGTTCCATAATGATCCTCTCCATAGCTTTGCAGACCAGGCTCGTCAAGCTTATGGGGCGGTAATTTCCAGGGTCCGTAGAAGCACCGCCTTTGTGAAGTGGTACCACTGTCGCCGTACGCCACTCTTTGGGTACGTATCCTGTAGTAAGGCTAAGATTAAACAGCAGCCTTATGTGTGGGTTTAGTTCCTCTTGGAGTTCATGTAGCACACAGCCCGGGACACCGTCCGGTCCCATTGATGCTGTGTTTTTAGCTTTAGAGAGGCGGCTCTCACCTGGGCTTTTGAGTTGTTGGGGGGGCTACCCTCTGCGGGGATAGTTATTTCTCCTTTTGGGGAGGGGAGGAGAATTTGCACTGAACCTGTCTGCCAGAATGTTGGCAATGTCAGTGGGTTCAGTGTATTTTGTGTCATTTTGGACTAACTCTGAGCATATCTGGGAGTTTCCACCCAGGTTTCTAACATAGCTAAAGAAGGCCTTGTGATTGTCTTTTGTGTCTTTTGCGATTTTTCTCTCAAAGTTGGCCTTGGATGATTTTATGAGTGATCATAGTTTTTTGCTAGTACTGATCAGAGATGCCTTCCCTTTTAGGGATTTTGCTCTGTCATGTAGTAGCTTCCTCCTCCTGTTGTAGAGTTTGTTTATGGCTGGGGTCCACCAGACCGGGTGCCTGCCTTTGGGGGAATGGGTCTTGGTTTTATTTGGGATTGCATGATCCATGCATTCTTGAAGGTGCCCGTAGAAGGCATTTGCAAAGGATTCAGCAGTGTGGGTTGTGGTTTCCACTGGCCCAGGGGCCTTGAAGGATACCACTTCAGTCTTAAGAAGTGTGAAGTGGGCTTTTGAGAAGTTCTTCACTCTGGTCTTTTGTGCAGGGGGTGGGGGCGGGATGTGGATTTCCAGTGAGATTAATTTATGGTCTGATCTTACCAAAGAGGGATATACTTCCGGTGTGGAGCATTTTGTCCCCATGTTTGTGATGATCAGGTCTAGTATATTGTCTCCTCTTGTGGGAATGGTGACCAGTTGTTCCATTGCATTTGAGTTTATGAATTCTAGGAACCTTTGGGCTAGGGTGTTGGGGCTTGAGTAATGTTCCCAGTCTATGTTTGGGTAGTTGAAGTCTCCCAATATGATGGTATTTGGAGAGACATTCATATTCTCCAGTGTCTTCAGGAAGGCTGTGTGGGGTTCCTGAGTTTGAGAGGGTGGTCTGTAGCATGCTACAAACTGTAAGGCTGTTTTGCCTATGGTTAGTTGCACCTGGATGGTCTCCGATGCTTCGTGCAATGCCACTAACCTGGAGGTGTGGGTATCTTTGATGAATATGGATACTCCCCCTCCTTTTGTGGTCGGTCCAAGTTTTGGGGCCGGAAGGCATGATATGAGGTAAAACCTGATAGAGCTAGGGTGCTCTCAGGAGCCTTGAACCAGGTTTCAGTCACTGCACAGGCATCGATGTTCTCCATACTGAGGAGGGCTTCGAGGGCGTGCATCTTGAGGTTTAGACTTCTGGCATTGAGCAGCATTACCCTTAGTTTTTTTCCACTTGTGTTTTCTAGGGAGGTAGGTTTGTCCTTTGAACCTTGCCTAAAAAAGGCACTATGGGGGTGGCAAGAGCCTTGGCCAATATCCGGAAGACAAGGGGTGACAGGTGCAAGCCGTCCCTTGCGAAGCAGCGTGGCTTGTCAAGCATGTCATCCCAAGCAGACAGACATTGGATCCCCTTAGAATGACACCAGTAATTAAGCCAATTGTTAAAACTGATCATTTTGTCTTTGTACTGTGGCATCATTCTTGGTGAGGGCAAGATGCTGCTCAGGGTCAGGGTCATACCGGCCTGGGCTACATAATCAGAAAGCTCCTCTATGTCTCTTTTCATGTAGTCCAGGGAGGTACGTTTCAGGTCGTTCACACCGGCATGTACAATGACTGAGTCATATTTGTACTTGCTGTGGAGTGACCTGAGTGCTTGTGTTATGTGGCGGATTCTAGCTCCCGACAGGCAGCTTACTGTGACCCTCTCCTTATTCAGTCTGGTGAGCGGTACGTCAGTGTGTCTGACTATGGAGTCACCTATTACAAGTGTGTCTGGCATGTTGTTTGGCCTTAAGGGCTGTGACTGTTTAGCACACTGACTTTGTGAAATATGTGTTGCATGTGCTATGTCTTGAGGTGGCGGTTGCTTGGGTGTCTGCTTTGGAGGCCTCTGTTGTTTTGGTAGATTTTTAATCAGCGCCTCCGAGTATGTTGTGTGTTTATGTGTTTGGTTTGCAGTTGTGATAGTTCTATGTGAGACTGGGTTTGTGGTGTGCGTGGTTACCTTCTCCTCCTGACTGGTCTTGCCAGTACTGAATTGAGAGAGCTCAGCCTCCAGTTTGGCTATATAGTTGCATCTCTCGCATATATTTGTATTTGTTGGGAGGAGGAGAGGGTTGTCTGTGTACATGAGGCAATTGTAACATTGCCTCAAGATTCCCAGATTCACCAGCTGAACAGGAGAGGACGCTAGCAACTGACCCTTGGACATGCTAGAAATAGTGAAAAAGATTGCTGTGTAACTGAGTCAGAAAGGACCTATAGGGAAATGGGTACTCAAGGGAATTTAGGTGAATGAAGTACTTTCTTTTGTTTAAGAGTGCTTTACTTGTATAAAGAAATGCTTTAGGAGCAAGTGCTGAGCTTTTCAGATAGAGTATAGGCTGTATAGCTTGCAAGTAGAACAGTTCTAAAGGAAAAATTGAAGAGCAGACTTTACGGAGCCAGAAATAGTTTAAACTTGATTAACCGGCGCTGCCCGATGCTGCTCTATGAGCAACTTCGTGCTAAAACACGCTAAAGCGCGCAAAAGCGGGCTTTATAGCAGGGGGTTGAAAAGAGCCAGAAATTGACCCAAAATGGCCAATAAACTACAAGTTGCTGGGCTGGAACCAATCCTCTAGGGCCAAATAGGTTGCTCAGTGCTCCCCACTCCCACTGGTGAGCAAAGAAGCTTCCTCTTATCCAAATAAGGGTATGGATAACACAGGAACCAAGACAAAGCCCAGAGATCAGCAAAATCTGAAGACTGGACTATTCTAGTTCAGAAAAGCGGGAAAACAAGGATATTTTTTTTTTTTTTCTTTTTTCACAGAGAAGGGAGAAAAAGATACAGTAACAACAGTAAATGCTATAAAACGGCTAGCGCACTTTAGTGTGTTAGCCTAACAATTAAACAAAAATAACTTTTTAAAGTGCTAACAGTATAAATTCAACACAAGAACAGTAAAAACAATATGCAGAGCTGTTTTTTAAGCGAAATGCAGTTGAGATGCAGTACTTTAAGCGAAAGCCAGAAAAAATACTTATAAATCCAGGAAAGTCACTCTTTCACTCTCTGCTGCTTGTAGAACTCTGCAGGCTATAACAGTTGTTGACCACATAACATGAGAGCACTACTGGGCCTTCGGTTTAAATTTCTTCACCTCCATAAGCAACAAGCTTCACACAACTAATTACATTGAGTTGTTTACCAGCTGTCCATCTCTGACCCTTGAAAAAAGTATCTGCAGACCTAACATTACACTTTGAACCAGTGTCCAGTTTGATGAGCTCTATGAATTTACCATTGATCCAAACAGTACAAAACACTTAATTTCGTGCCAATAACTGCACAGTATCAACCTTTTCACCAATCATGACACCATCCACACAGAAAGTGGATTGCTGCAGGTTTACTTGATCAACTTGCTTTTTTGAGTGACCCTTCTTTGTAACTGCGTTAGGTCTACTTGATTTACAAAATCTCTGAAAATGGTTCCACTTCTTACATTTGTGGCACTGTTGACCAAATGCTATGCACTTTTCTATCCTGGACTCATGGTTGGCACCACAATTACAACAGTTAACAATAAAGCTTGATTATAATGCACTGAGTAGCATTTGTTCTGCACGGAGCATGTTCCTTTAACTGAGCTGGTCTTGGAATGTACTAGAAGACTATGGGCTTTACCTGGGAGTCCCGCAGGGGCTGCTGTTGCCATGTGCTTAGGCCTGCTTTTGCCCGTCACATGTTGCATGCCATCTACATTAGCTCTGGGAGCCTATTGAAATCATGCCCTTATCACTAGCAAGCATACTTGTACGCCTCTCTGTAACCTCATACATCTGACAAATCTCAATGGCGTTGCTCAGCTTCAAGTCACTGTCATGAACCATCATCTTTCTCACAGCAGCATTAATACCACATACAAGTCTGTCCTTTATCAGTTCATCTTTTAAGTCACCAAACTGACGAGTTTTAGCTTTGTTTCTTAGGTCAGTAATGTAAGCTGCAACCGTTTCCCATTGCTTTTGATCTCTCGTGTAAAACAAATGCTTCTCTAATGCAACATTAGTCTGGGGGGTTACAGATTTCTCTGAACTTGTACTTCAAAACACTCTGGATATTCTCTTGATTCAGCCTGCACAACAATGCGAGTTTCTCCTTCACAAACTACTGGTGCATACACAAATGAACACTCCCTTTCAATGGCCTCTGACCAGGCTAGATTTGGCAAAATGAATGCCCTGCTGCATGCATCATTATTAGAATAAGCTACTTGTATAAATTTATCATACTCTTGCCCAAATATTCTCCAATTCTCTGCAATATTCTGATCAAATACAAGTGGTTGTGGCTTGTGAAATCAGTCTGCCATATTAATATAACTTAGAATTTATAAATGTACACGAACACACACAATTGTACATACACGTGCTTGAAATCTATGTGGGTACTTGCAATAGCATGATAAGCCTCTGTATAACTGAACTTTACGAAATAAATCTCCTGGGCACTGTAATACTCTGAAATCACTTTACTGTAAAAGTCAGTTACCTTGAAATTATTTTACTGTACAAGCCATTTATCTTGAATTTATTTTTATTCGACTGTAAAAATAATTTATCATTTTAAGAAACCTTTCGAATAACTGCGTAGTGCAAATAAACTGGGCAATAGTCACAGAGGGCTAGAAACATTTCAAAGCAACTGCATTTTACGAATAAACTATTTCAAATTAATTGCAATTTGTGAATAAACTGTTTTGAAGTAATTATACTTGGAAAATGAACTGGGCAGAAGTAGCTCCGAGTGAGAAACACTTCGAAATAACTGTACTTTCCTTATAACAGCACACAGCACACTGAAATTTCCGAAAATGGCTGCACTTTGCCAAATACTCAGTACAGTGCAAGAAACATTCTGCAATGGCAGCACTCAGCAAATACACACACCCATGCACAAGAAACTTCTCGAAATGGCTGTACTTGACTGCACTTCACGAAATAGCTGCACTTTGCACACAACAAACTCTTCGGAATGAATGCACAGTAATAAACACAAACTGTAAGCACTTTTACACACTTTGAGATACTTTCAATAAAGTACAGTTTTGTACCTACCATAAATGTAGATGTTCGAAGATCCACATTGCTGCAGTCCTTACACTTGGGTAGTCCGCTGTCCTCGGTCGGCCCGAATATCAAAGTATAAGGCTGACGTCGGTCAAGGCGCATTTGACTGACATCAGGACGTCAGGGTACAAATGCGCATGACCGACGTCATATCCTCAGTCTTTTCTTGCCCCAGATGTCAGAAGACCCTAAAAATAAAGGTCAAAACCAAAAGACAGCAAACAACCAACCATCCTAGCACTAAAAATGTGTACAATATATACAAAATACACCCTATTGACAACCCAACCCACACAACCGCCTCTAACTACAGAGGGGAAGGAGGGAGGGTAAATTGGACTGCAGCAATGTGGATCTTCGAACATCTACATTTATGGTAGGTACAAAACTGTACTATGTTCTTCATCTCACATTGCTGCAGTCCTTACACTTGGGTAGAATCCCAAAGCAGAGGTAAGGGAGGATGGCCAAACTATAAGGAAGCAGGAGCTGCCAAAATGCCCTGCAAAACAGCAGTGGCAAAACCAGCCCTGGATTTAGAGTAAAGTGGTAGGTGATAATGCCTAGAGAAAGTATGCACTGAACTCCATGTAGCTGCCTCCAAAATATCCTTAGTTGCCACCCCCCTCAAAAAAGCTGTCAAGTGGCAGTAGCCCTAGTGGAATGAGGCCTAATCCCAGCTGGAATCTCCTTGCCATGATGGGAATAACAGAAAGCAATGCAAAACCCAATCCACTTAGAGATAGTTTGTTTTGACACAGGCTTGCCCTGAGAACTCAAAGCAAAAGAAACAAATAACTGCTGAGACTGCCTGAACCCTTTAGTTCTGTCCAAATAATATCGCAACTGCCTGTGTACATCTAAAGTGTGCAAAATCTTTTCCCTTTATTTTGGGGATTTGCATAAAAAGTAGGCAAATGAATAGTTTGGTTTAAAGCCACACTAGAAACCACTTTAGGCATAAAGGAAGGATTAGTACGTAAAGATACCCTATCCTTATGGAAAATTAAGAAAGGCTAAACCGCCATAAGGGCCTGCAACTCAGAAACCCTTCTTGCAGAGGTAATGGCCAACAAAAAAGCAGTCTTCCATGATAAAAACTTTAATTCAGTAGTAGCTGCAGGCTCAAAAGGTTGTAGAGTGAGTTTCTCCAACACAAAATTGAGATCCCAAGCAGGAGTAGGAGCTCTTCGTGGGGGTCTTATATTCTTTGCCCCTCTAAGAAATTGCTTGAATAAAGGATGAGAAAACAATGGTGGGTCACAATCATAGTGAGCCGAAATTGCTGCAGCATGAACCTTAATAGAAGAGAAGGACAAACCTTTGTCCAGTAACTCAGTAAGATATTGAAGAGCCACACTTAAATTAGGCTCAGAAACATCAAAATCCTTTGCTGCACTCCAAAATAAAAATCTCTTCCATTTATCTGCGTAGACTTTCCTTGTACTAGGCCTTCTAGCTTCCAAAATAACCTTCAAAACTTGCTGTGGAAGTGGAGGCCCACTATGGTTCAAAACAGAATATGCCAGGCTGTTAGGTGCAGAGAGTGAAGCTTGACATTGAGCAGATGACTGTCCTCCTGAGACAACAGGTGTGGAATCGAAGGCAAAGGCCATGGAGGCTTCCATACCAGGCTTCTCAGTAATGGGTACCAATGCTGTCGAGGCCAATCTGGAGCTATCAAAATCATCCTTGGCTTGTCTTGTCTGGCCTTTAGTAGTACCTTTGGGAGGAGAGGCAGAGGCGGAAAGGCATACACATGAAGATTGCTCCAATTGAAAGAAAGAGCATCCACCTTCCAAGCTGTGGGATGAAACCTTTTTGTGCAAAACTTTGGCAGCTGGTGGTTTAGTGGAGAAGCGAACAGATCTATGTCTGGAGTTCCCCATGACACTGTCAATTTCTGAAATACATGAGGATCCAATTTCCACTCGTGGGGATCCATAATTTGTCTGCTCAACACATCTGCTAAGGAGTTCTGTGCTCCCGGCAGAAACCTTGCCTGAAGATTTAGCTGTAAACTGAGAGCAGTCTCCCACAAAATGATTGCTTGCCTGCATAGAGGATAAGAATGTGTTCCGCCTTGCTTGTTGATGTACCACATGACAGTTGTGTTGTCTGTTAGAATCAACACCTGCCCTGGAAGAAGGAAATCCTTGAAAGCTATCAATGCAAACTGGACTGCTAACATCTCTTTCAAGTTGATATGTAGATGTTGTAGTCTGGCAGGCCACTTGTCTTGTATCCACTTTCCATTCAGATGAGCTCCCCAAGCTTTGTCTGAGGCATCTGTCGTTAGAATCTGACTCGCCTCTGGCCGGGTCACAGAGAGTCCCTTGTTTAGGTGACATTCTTGAGCCCACCACAACAATTCCTTTTGAATGCAAGGTATTATTTGAATGACAGTGTCCAAATCCTGGCAGTGCTGTGTCCATACATTTTGAGATACCATTGTAGCTTCCTCATATGCAGTTTGGCATTGGGAAGCACCAGAATACAAGATGCCATGAACCCCAAGGCTTGAAGGACTGTCCTTGCAGTCAGCCTGGACTGATGAGACAACTGATGAAAGTAAAGGGAAAGATTCTTTTGCTTGTCCGGGGTCAAAAAGGCCATCTGGGATGCTGTATTCAGTCTCACACCCAGAAAGCACATGTCCTGAGAGGGTACTAGACTGGACTTTATTTCGTTCACAGAATACCCCAGGCATCTTAGCACTGCTATCACATAATCCAAATGATGAAGAAGCTCATCCCTTCCTTGAGCCAGAATCAGGCAATCGTCCAAATAAGGATAGATCTGTATTCCTTTTAACCTGAGGAAAGCTATCACTGGAGCCAGAACCTTCGTGAACACTCTGGGCGCAGTAGATAAGCCAAAGGGCAATGCAGAGAACTGATAATGAGAAGTCCCAGCTCGAAAACGCAGATACTTCCTGCAACTCAGTCTGATAGGAACATGAAGATAAGCCTCCTTGAGATCCAAAGTTACCATCCAATGATCTTTGCCCAGCAGAGGTAAAAGCTGCTGTAACGTCAACATTTTGAACTTGGGAATGTCCAGATTAGTGTTGAGGATAGATAAGTCCAAAATTGGTCTCCACGTGTTCCCTTTCTTTGGTACAAGGAACAGGCGAGAATAAAATCCTAGGCCCACTTCTGGCATAGGGACTGGCTGAATGGCCCCTATTTGGAGTAACAGAGAAATTTGCTTGTGAGCCTCTATTCTTTGTTGAGGAGGAACGTCTGGCATGCCTTTGAAAGGAGGCAAGGTATGGAAATAAAACCTGTAACCGTGGTGTATGATATCCAATACCCATCTGTCTTGGGTAATTAAACTCCAATTTTCTTTGAAAAGTGCCAACCTTCCTCCCAAAGGTGCTGCCAGACGAGAAGGCTCTGGCAGCTGAAAAGGTAGGTCATTGGGTCTGTTTACGAAAGGACTGACCCCTGCCCTCACCAAGACTGTGCAGGAGAACTCCCTGTTCTAGGCCTGAAAGAGCCCTGAGCTCTGCCCCTACCACGTCTAGATCTACCCCTAGACTGGGAATCATAAGAAGGATACGCCCACCCCTTAGTAGGCCAATTTCTACTAAACTTTGGAGGCTGAACCTAACAGTCTGCATAGACTTAGCCTTGTCTTCCATTTTCTTTAAAACTGCCTCAACAGGAGAACCAAACAACACATCAGATTGTAAAGGAGCATCTAAAATCCTTGTTTTAACATGGTCAGATAAATTCTGATCCCTCAGCCAGGCGTGCCTGCGAAGAACTGACCCAGTGGCAGCCACCCTAGACGAGGCCTGTACAGCATCAAAACCACATTGCAAAGAATGCTTACCCACCTGTTCAGAAACATGTACTAAATCTTGTAACTCTTTACAATCAATACCTTCCGCCAGAGCATCAACCTTAGACTTCAATTGTGAAAGGAGATAGTTTTGGTATTTCATCATGTCCAACTGGCAATTCAAAGCCCTCATAGCTAGAGTGGAAGAAGTATAAACTTTCTTTCCCCATCTATCCAAAGCCCTGGCCTCTTTATCTGTAGGAACCGGATTCTTGACAACAGAAGCCTTAACACCTTTAGGCCCCTGACTAACAGTTTCTGGGTCTGCCCTAGGACTCTTAAAAAGATACTTATGAGCTTCAGGCACCCTGTAATACCTATCCGGTTTAACAGGAGCAGGAGGCAAAGAATCAGGATTAAGAGAAGCCTCTGTAAAAACATCTTCCACCACATCCAAAACAGGAGGAATAGCCAAAGGCCTATGCTGGGGTAAAAACAAAAATTCCCTAAGCCTTTTCCTGGAATCAGAGAAGTCCTGACCTTCCCACTTAAAATGCTCTCTCATGGAATGAAGAGTTTCTGAAAAAGAAAAATCCTCAGGAGGAGAAGCAGAAGGAGTAGAATCATCCACATCAGAATCAGAATAAGGAGAATACTCCTGCAAGTCTTCAGCAAAGACTCTGAAACATCCGAAGCCTGCTCAAAACTCCCTAGCTCAGGCTCCACCCTAGGTCTCTTATCAGGAGGGGGCAAAGAACCCCTAATCAAAGTAATCAAATCTTCTGCCATTTTAAGCATATGCTTCTTGGGCACAGTTCCTGAAGAACTAGGGGTGACACCAACTGAAGCTAAACCTGGCCTACCTCTGGGAGAAGCCTTGGAAACAGAAGGAGAGGGCCTAACCACCCTAGGAAGGGAGGGAGTATAGTAACCTGAGAAGCCCCTTCAGCCTGACCTGCCTCCTGAGAGGCCACATCCTGCAATAACAAAGTCTCTCGCTGGGATCCCAAAGAAACCTCCGGTGGAACCACCGGCTCCACCGACACCTCTAAAGAACCGGCGTCCGCACGGACGGTTCTTCTAGCCTAGGCTTAACTGCTTTGTCCTGCGCTTCTTCGAAGAAGCGGGCGTCGGAGCATCCGACGGCATTTTATAATTGCACCGCTTCCCGAAGACTAACCTGGCACAATCTAACCTTCTCTTTATAGTGCGCTTATTGAATCTAGCACAAGAGCGACACCTAACAACGTCGTGCTCAGGCCCTAAACAAGGAATACACAAAGTATGATAGTCTCTATGCGGTATCTGTTTCCCACAAGAAATACAATTATTCACTTTTTCTGACATCCGGTAAACCACTGAGGCAAGAAAAACTAAAATATTCCCAACGGGTACTTAGCCAACTTTGACTCGGTCTGAAACTCCGAAATCGAAAAATTTCAGAACGCCAACCGGCACTTGCAATGCTGCTTCTGCATCGGACCATGCGGCAAAAAAGACTGAGGATATGACGTCGGTCATGCGCATTTGTACCCTGACGTCCTGATGTCAGTCAAATGCGCCTTGACCGACGTCAGCCTTATACTTTGATATTCGGGCCGACCGAGGACAGCGGACTACCCAAGTGTAAGGACTGCAGCAATGTGAGATGAAGAACATCTCTAGTTATGTAATTCAAGGCTTTAATCAATGCAAAGTAGTAGTTTATGCCAAAACACAGTAATATGCCAACAGATACGTAGTCACCTTGCTTTATGCTCAACCTGGATTTTTCTGCCCCTTCTGTTATGTTCGTTTTGCTCATTTAATCTCTTAATGTGCCCTTTCTGCCCTTTTATTATATTCATTTTGCTAATTTAATGTCTTTTCATGCCCATTATACTCTCTTGTGCTCGCTTTAACTCTAGACATGCTCATTTTACTTTAAACATGCTCGTCTTATCAAATAACCTTGTTTCAAACATTTCATTTGATGAATGAGCTTTTTTATGCTTCCCTTTTGCTTAAATGTTTCTGTGCTATTTGTTTGCTTAATAATACATTTTGTGTCCTAGTAATGGTTTGTTTTATCCGTTTTAATACATAACTCTTTTGTGCATATTCTTTTTGCCTTTAGCTTGCTTCTGTCCCTTTTTTTTCTCTCAGTTCACTTAGTTTGCCTTCATCGTTACCCCTGCACCTCATGGCTCTGAAGAGCAATCTTCACCATCCAGATTCTGACACCATGTCGCTCGCCAGGTCAGGAATAAACAGACTAATGTTGTGAGTTCTTATTCAAGCAGCTTTATTATATACAAACACATTGCAAATGAAGTTAAGTAACTTTAACTTATAAACAAACTAGCTATCATGCACATATATGTTAACACTCTGGCTGCACCTTCAAAATGGCACTGAAGATAACACATGCTGAGAATTTATATGCACAAACAGACTTAGAAATGCTTCTTAAAGGTACAGCAACTTGTTATTCTACAATCTTTGTCCGACATCTGTTTTAATATTTGGCCACGTTGTTGTTTTCTAAATGCAACTGTGAGTTATGGACAACTCTGCATATTAAAAATAAGGTAAAAATACAGCTAGCCCACTAGCAACTTTAGAGAGTAACTAAACTTGACTTTGCAATGCCCTAACACTTTTAGTGCTCTGAAATTATGTATTATTCCACTTGTGTTAAGTTCTTAGTTATAAGCACTTGAATAAAAGTTGAGAACTCTAAACTGGAAAAGACCATGATCTAGTCTGAAAATAACTCATTTCCTACAGTATTTCCTTACCTGGACAAATGAGTATAAATTCCATGCATCTAGAAAACACTCCCAGTTTAGCAGCACAAGAAGGAAATAGATGGTAAAGTAAAAACTCACATCCTCCTGCACATGCTGAACTTGCTTATAACACAGATTCAGGACTGTAAACCAGGAAAGACTTGAAATAAAATGAGTGGCTTTCAACACATCATGAAAGAAATGGCTGGCTTACTATGAAAGCAAATTTATGTTCACTCTCACTGGGAATTTAATTTGGAGTAGAGGCAGATTATACAAACACAAGATGAAACTTCAAAGACTGTCAACACAGTATGAGATCCGGCACTACAAGTTTGCTGCAATCTGTGTTCATACATCAAGTCTGTGTCAAAACCTGCTTCCAACCTCAACTCCAAGGACGAGAGAAGTAGATGCCTCTTTTCCACTTTCCAATAAAAATACGGCAGCTAGCCACTTCAGTTATGACTACCTCTACTGGAATAAAACTAAGGTGTTATTAAAATAGTCTATATTTCACTGCTTCGTGTCTATAGTACTTCCTGATGGGTGGGTGGTAAATGTTAGCTACTGATGAAAGATTATAACCACTCTTCCACATTCTTGTAACAGTCCCTAGCAAGGTATCCAAACATGAAGATATCCAAGAAGGAAATGCCCACCATGCTAGTCCTAAAGACTTCTGCAAAAAGGTGCAACTCCATGCCATCTTCTTGCCCATATACTGGGTAAAATAGGCTTATATTAGCTAGGCTTGTAAAGGCCCTTAACCTGTTAGCCTAGTAATCTCCTGTGAACCAAATTTTCATTAGGAGACATGCATGCCCAAGGACACAAACATCAACCAATAGCACAAGTCAGTGGTACTACATTGTGTCTAAAGGGCATGGAACATAGTCTTCTACATGTCTTCCAGAAGATGTTCAATTTTATCCAGAACTGATCTAGAGAATATAGTTATGGTTCTTCAACAGCCTGCCTTAAAATGAAATTTTGGAAGTTTAAGTAACCAATAAAAGTGAAACATCATATAAACAAGACTGACACTGCACCAACCTGCATGAAAAGCTATCTAATGCTCTCAACATTTTCTCCTGAAAATATACAGATAACATGCAGTGGGCTAGCAAAGCTAAGCCACTGATACGCTGACGTAATTTGCTAAGGGATTCAAACGAAAGTATACATATACTTTAGGTGGAAACTAGCTCCAGTCTTCCTTCTGGGGTACTATTGGCAGAATATCTCCAAAATATGTAATCTAGAGAAAATTATGGCTATTGGGAAGATTTTGTCATATTTTCTCATTCTAAATCCCACAAAAAGAAATATGCAACCAGAAGTTTTGTCTTAAAATAAAGGAATAGATTAAACTTCTTTTAATCTCAAGTGATATACTCATATGCCTCCTGCTTCTCCCCTTGCTAGTATAAGCCTGGTGAAAGAATGCATACTTTTGGAGCTCCTTGCATTTAAACTATTTCAATGAGGAAGTCACTAAATAGGAAAAAAAAAAGGTCTAGGGGAAAGTTTAATTTGTCAAAGGGTATACTTTTGATACCACACTTTTCAGGGAGAGAAGCTGTTTGTATCACAATCTATTACTAGAGCTTAAGTTAGTTCGTAAAAAGGCAATTAACTAGGAAGTGGAAGTCCAAAAAGGTCCCATCAGTGGTAGTGCTAAGCGAGAGAGAAAAAAATTGTGTGTTACAGTTGAAATCATGAGATAAGGGAAAAGATAATGAATAATTGGTCACCCAGGGTACTGGCTATAGAGGAAAGTAAATGAGTGTTTAGGCTGTGCACCTTGGCAGAACAAGTGAGGGGAAATGGAAATGTCAATGCTACTGTCTTATGGCCTTGGAATAGACAGAGGGAAGAAATATAGCATTCCTCTACTCAAATAATACAGGAGTGAACTGGATAAAGACATGAAGGAAGAGATGCTGTTGTTATTCTTTTAAGACCTGGTTCAACTGTTACTGCACACAGAAAAAAATAAGGTGTTTTAAAAAAAATAAGCTAAAAAAATTGCTTTGCTAGTTCAACTGCAGATTAATGTCATGCCTTGAAAATGTAGTACTACTGAAAAAAAAGAAAAGTACAGATAAATAAAGTAAATGCACAAGTTGCTTACATGCTGACTCACAGGAATCTAACACTAGCAGTGTTTCAAACACAGTTTAGGGGCAAATACTAACAAAAAATGTATCAAGGAATGCAGTAATAAAATTACAATACCTTAACAGCAAGGAGCATCTGATAAAAAAACAGCTTGGCAGTAGATTCTTTAAGCCTCTGTGAAGTGACAACTCTGTTAAATAATTCTCCTCCCTCCATTCTGAAATAAAATTCACACGCGTTAGTGAAACACACAAAATATTAAAATTACAGTATCTTAGCCACAGTAAAAGTTTCACATTTCTTACCCTGGACACCACATATTTCACTGCAATATTTCACTGTTAGTCTAGCCGCTGCAGTTATGCTAAAATGCAAAAAGTAAAAGTGGTTTTACAAACTGGCTCCTATGATACATACAGCTGTTCTGTCAGCTTTCTTTATTTTAAAAGTTTTTTTTTTTTTTTTTAAACAGAGGTTCATCACAAAGCACTTTGCAAAAGAGTGATTTCAAACAAGCATGGGGAAAATCAACTAAATTACACATCTGACATTTCAATAAATACAGACGAAATGGACTGTTAAGATACACTACTAATTACTTGTATTTAAGTGTGTGTACTTTGGAAGCAACTGTATCCTTCACATTTTGTGCATGTTAGGCAGGTCGGCTTGTGGTATCAGACTGCAGGGCTTCAGCCCTAACACAAATAAAAATGTTTCTGACAATGTCTTTATTTTTTTACGTATATGAAAAAAGAAAGAATGCCTGACTTTCCCTGTTTTCTGAACTCTGCATAAGAATAGTTGCAGTGACTTATAAATTCTACTTGGAAGGCTGCAATGAGGGTTGATTAGGTTACCTGATAAAGTCACAAGTAGCTATCAACTGGAGCCGCTACTTGGATAACTTGGCGACTGAGGCAACCAAAAAATGAAATAACTTTTGTGGATGGACTCTGTGCAGAAACTTTTTTAATTAATAACCACAACATATTCTAGTGTGCTATGTGAGCTGATCACTTGTGACGTGCTCTACTGTTCAACACCACTATCAGCCAGCCTGCATGTTAGTTATTATTTTTTTTTAATTTTACAATTATATGTCTGCATGCACATATGCACAAAAAGGGTTGGCAATGGGTGGTGCTCTATGTCTGACATCAACAAGATGAAGTACATTACTGTGCCCATTTATTTATATATTTCTTAATTCATCTGATTACAACCAAGCATCTGATGTGTACAGTCAGTCTTAGTAGCCTCAATTCGTAAGTACATGTGCAGCTGCATTACTTTGACTATAGTCAGACGAATGCATAATGGCCACAGTAAAGTGGCTGAAATTATGGGGCATGTGCACAGGTGAGGGACATTGCATTGAGTTGCACCATACGTCTTCACAGCTACAAGCTGAGATAAAATGCTGTTGCCATTATTTACTAATTTACTCATTCACATGATCACAAACAAACATTTTAGATGTATGCAGTAAAAATGGCTTTAAGTAGGTATGCGTTGAAGGTTGGAGTGGGTTGTATTGTGTGTATGACAGTAAACAGCAAATGCATTTCACTGACCATTATTCATTTCTATGACCACAGTCAGAAATCGGAGGTGTATGCAGTCAAAATGGCTGTAATCAGCGTGCATATCTATGGTGAAGTTCAGATGTGTTGCACTGTCTCTCTGACCATTAATTTAGTTATCATTCATTCTTTTAAATGCTGATGAAAAGTTGAGGTATATAACATGATTGCAATGTGGGTGCTGGTGTGTGTCTGTGTGTGTGTGTGTGTGTGTGTGTGTGTGTGTGTGTGTGTGTGTGTGTGGTAGGGGTGCCATGGGGTTCCACAGTTATGAGTCTGAAAGCAATGATCTGCAACATTACTATAGCCATATCGCACTTATTTACTTGATAACCAGACATTTGAGGTGCATATAGCTAATACAATGGCTGTAACTTATGTAAACAGAGACAACCTGTGGATGAAAGCGACCGATTTCTGTTGCTGTTTGATCATATTTAAACAGTCATAGATTTAGCAAAGCAGAGTTACTGGGTGTTTGAGTAAAAAGCCAAAATGCACTGTACTGTGAACATTATTTTTTATTTAGTGACAATCAGACCTACTTAAGTGCACACATATTTGAGATGTTAAATTAAGGTTTATCTGCTTGGATTGATGGTAACTTAAGTGGATATAAAAGATCTCAGAGCACATAAAGAACAGTAGGGAAGGAATTTTGTGAAGAACTAGACAAATTTACTCTAGTCAGTATGAATACTACCTCAACTTTCCACTGAAGAGAGCCCACTGGCTTAGTAGGACTGACCCAGTCAAAAAAGCATAATTATACCATGACCCCCCCCCCATTAATATTCCAAAACGTGCACGCTGATTGGCCAGCGTGCACGTTGTAAATCGACTTATACTAATGGAAAAAGGTCCGGTCGCCCGGACTTTCTCCATTAGTATAAGTCTTTTTTAAAACACTGTCTCGCTATGTTAAAGGAGTTTAACATAGCGACACAGGTTTAAAAAAAGCAATGGAGATCTCAGTTGCTTTTTTTAAAGCTGTCTCGCTATGTTAAACTCCTTTAACATAGCGAAACAGTGTGCAAAAAGCAACAGAGATCTTGCTTTCTCCGTTGCTTTTTTTTTTAAACCTGTCTCGCTATGTTAAATGGGTTTAACATAGCGAGACAGCTTTAAAATAAGCAACGGAGATCTCCGTTGCTTATTTTAAAACTGCCTCGCTATGTTTAACCCATTTAACATAGTGAAACAGTTTGTAAAAAGCAACAGAGATCTTGCTTTCTCCGTTGCTTTTTTCAAAACTGTCTCGCTATGTTAAATGGGTTTAACATAGGGAGACAGCTTTAAGATAAGTGCTTTTCTTAAAGCTGTCTTGCTATGTTAAACCCATTTAACATAGCGAAACAGTAAAAAGCAACGGAGATCTTGCTTTCTCCGTTGCTTTTGCCCACAGCTCTGATGTACTGCGTAGGCATGCGCAGTACATCAGAACTGCCGCGGAATACCAGACAGTTGTGGAAGGGCAGCAAGGAGGCATTATACAATGCCATTATTTAAGAAAAGTAATTATTTTTTTCTTAAATAATGTCATTGTATAAAAGCAATAACCCACTTCTGGGTGTGGGTACCCACGGTTGGCTTTGTTTGGTCCCTCGGGACCAAACCACACCAACCGTGGGTAAATCCAGCATTACCCACACCCAGGCGTGGGTTATTGCTATAATAAATATAGATGGCGAATAAGGGAAGAGTCTATAGATGAATGTGACAGATTCCTGCTGAAATTAAATAACAGTTAAAGTGTCAGTGATCTGGCTTGGCAGGATTCTTGTTTAAGTGAAACAAGCTGAAATATATTAAAATGTCATTTTTATTAGCTCACAGTAAGAACTCTGAGGTATGTATCATCAATAAAGTAGCTGTAACCACTTCATATGTTTGAAATGAACTCGCCCACTCTGAGCGGCTATGGCATGTATTCTGAAGAGGAAGACTACTGCTGGAATGTAGTTTAAAGATCATGTACAAATTGACGAAATCAAAGTAGCTTATCTGTTCTGAAAATGTATTTCCTCCCTAGTTGCTTACATTGGTTGCCATTCTGTCATTTAAATTTGCATTCTCACTTTTCTTTTTACGGAAGATCACTCCTAAAAAATCCCCTCCATAGTCATAACATGCTTCTCCCTTAATTTTTCTGCAGGAAGTTCTGTTTCCTTGTTGACATCACAGTGGGGTCAGCAGAGTTTATTAACTAGTCAACAATACTGAGAAAGGCACATGAAAAGAGCATTCCAGTCTTCATACTCCAATACATGCAGCATTCCTTTCATGTGAAAACAAACAAAGTCTGCTTCTGTTTCATTATCACACAAGCACATCACATGCAACACAAAAGTCCATAATTGTTAACCGTCTCTGATTTTGCCCAATGTCACTAATTATTAACTTGCATCTGTCCACAATTTTTGCAGACCACCCCTGAATTTACCACATACGTTTACCCTATCCACCACCCCTAAGACATTCGATTTTCTAGTTAATCAATGAAAATTACTAGACGACACTGATGCTAGGTATTGGTGTTGGATAGTTTATAATTAATTTTGTCGGAATAATGCATGCTGATGTAAAACGTGTTCCATTAATAAGTGGACATACTGCACTCAGCCCATGTGCAGCATTAATGTAATATTTACTTATTTACAAAAAACAAAAGAAAGAGATCCAACCAACTAGTGCAAGACAGATCCAATTTTGCATCAAAGTGATGGGCGTAATGATGGAAACAAAGGAAATACTGCCCTAAGTCAGTGGACATCTAAATTTGGCGAGCAGGAAACAGTAAAATGAAAAAAAAATATCCACTAAAATGGATTTACAGAGCAAGAAGCTATCCTATCATCTCAGAAGAGAAATACTGCAGATAAGTGCAAAAAATAGTTGCATATGGTCTTTAACACATGCAGTAGAATACCATTTATTTATGTAAAACTGTAACCTTGAAGAATGAGATACCAGTCTCAGAAGCTCAACGGATAGCAAAAACTTGCCTTTGATGCTGGAAGATAAAATGACCACAGGTACTATTCCCATATCAGACAGAGGGATTAATTTTCCAGTACTGGCACTACATTAATTTTCCAGTACTGACACTGCAGTGTTTCATAAGAGGGGGTGGTGCACCTGTGAGTGCCCCATCTTTCTGATGAGATGTTAAAACAAGGCCCCATCTACCACAGCTGGTGATGGCTCAGGTGGGATGTAAAAGGACCCACAGCACTTAATGATGACAAAAAATGTAAATAAAGCAACTCTTGATTTATTCTTTACATCCTTTATACATTCACACTTTTGTATCTTAGCATCTTTCCATTTTCTAAACCTTAACATATAATCTACATAAAAAAAATCAATTTTTCATTTCAAGAAAAAACAATGGCATAGATTCAATAAAGTCTACACTAAGTATAGACTAAGTGTATACGATATGTATTCAAGAACATCCCTACCACACTTTCTGTGCTTTCTAGTTACTCAAAGATTACACCAAGTGTACTTTGTGGTAACCTTTATGAATCACTGACAATATTTGAAGCTGCAAAAAAATCAGTTGGAAAACTAAAATTAGGAGGAAGAAGGTGAGAGTTATGTCTGTGTTGTCTGTTCACTCAGAACGGTGTACACTTAGTGTAGGCATTATTGAATCCCAGGGAACATATTTCTAAGCCAGCATCAACTATTATAAAATTCTTTCTCAATTCCCATCCCATCTTCCTCAACCACCTTTTTACTTCATCTAGCATATCTTTACCATTATTTTTGTTCTACAATAATTCTTCACATCTTTTCCATAATCTCCAGATTCTTTCAAATCATAATCTGCCCCATTTTCTCAATTTCACATTTTTCTCATCTTCCATGTATAATTGTTATATTTTTAAAATTTTCCCATTTATATCTCTGCAAAACTGTTCATTTGTTGCATTTGAAAACAATGATTTGTTGTTCCTTCCAATACCTTTTAATTCATATTACTTTTAAATGGTACCTTATCTAATAAAATTCTACACAGGAAATACCATGTGTCATAAAAACCCGCGGTGGTGTTGCTGTGGTAGCGTTGTCGCCTCACAGTAAGACGCTGTCTGGTTCGATTCTCAGCTAGAGCGTCTTCTGCTTGGAGACATGCGGGAATGGGCGTACCTTCGTTGAAGGTTGTGCGTCAGGGCTGGTAACTCGGCACGTAAAAATCAACTACCAATCATTAGCGGACCCGAGTTCTGCTGTGGCGACCCCTAACCGGGGAAAAGCCGAAAGACACAAACAAAAATTCTCAAAACATTTTCCTTACATTCTTTATAGCATTTTATATAAATCTTTCAATTCATTCCAATGATATACATATTTTTTTTCATAATATTGTTACACTAAGTTTGTTTTTATCATTCTCAATTTTCACCTTCCATAATTTTATTTTCAAGTTCTCTTCCTTCCATCCTTTCTTGTTTACCACCTTCACCTCCTTCTATTTCCATACTTCCTCATACCTTGCATTTAACATTTTCTCCCACTATTAGAACTCTCTCTTTCACCTTCTTTATTACACAGAAAAAAAATCATAGATGTTAAGTATACCATATGATTTTTTTTTAGAGTTAATGCACCTTTTTATTGTATATTACCCATCTTTTCAATTGATTGTCTTATCCCCAAACAAAATAATAATAAAAAAGCATATTTCTAACATCTCTTTATTCATTTTAGCTGGAAACATGTACAACCCCCCAAAATATGCTAGTTTCCTTAAGATGTATTTAATCAATACATATATTTTTTTGTTAAATGACAAATTGAAACTTCACTGTGATAGCATTTTTATTTCTTTCAGCATGGTTTTTCATTGTTCTACTATATTTTCATTCCTAATACACTTATTTCCTTCTTAGTTTAATATTTTCCTAATTTCAACAAACCATTTACATTCTGCCTCATTCACCTATAACCATGTTTTAATAATTTCTCCACTCGTACTTCTTTATTCACCTTAATATTAGCTGCAATAATTAAATCTGCATACAACAGACAAATCCGTACTAAAACCCATTTTCTAGCTTCAATTTTGATTTTTTCATTTCATACATACATATTTGAATTATTACATTCATTACCAGTATAAAGACACTGACTCATCTTTAAGTTTATCTTTTCTTCCACCAGTTTGGCATAATTTTCACCCATGACATTTCACTGCATAGTTTTAGAGCAATCAAGATTTTTTCTCCTACCCCACACCTCTAGAATCTTCCATATAACTTCATGACTAACCATATCAAATGCCTTTGCTACATCACATCAGTAGCCTTTTCTTCCTTATTTTCTATCACAATATATAGGTTACATCTTTTACTAACTCACTTCATCTCCTTCCTTGATGCTGAAAACCTCTGGTCGTATAAATTCATCTAAAATTGTTTACATTCCTTTTTGTATTACTTTCACAAAGTATTTTATAATTTGCATTTCCTAGTATTAGTAATCTACATTTTTTTTACGTTTTCCTTTACCTTTTCTATATAACTAATTATTTCACCACAAATCTTTCCATCGGTTAATGTTTTCTTTATCCATTCATTTAATAGTTTACAGAAGATTAATTTCTCATTTTCATTCATATCTTTATATTTTAACACAGCCAATCAATTCCTGGCATTGATTCCTCCCTTCTTTTTATTCCATCCATCCTCAACCCCTTCTCCCTTCTTGCACATAGGGTCAAAGTGTCACTGCAGCAGTGACAATCATCTTGAGCCAAGGTTTACACCGCCGGATGGTTAGCCCTGCCGTGGTAGTTCATTCGTACCACTCACTCGCAAACACACTCACCTACACTCACTCACACACACACTCTCACTTACTGCTAATTCAGAGTGTCCAATCCTGTCTTTGGAATGTGGACGGAAACTGAAGCATCTGGAGAAAACCCAAATGACCACAGGGGGGACATGCTGACTCCACACAGAAGAACCCCAGCAGAGAATCAAACCGGAGAACCTCTTGCTGTGAGACAACAATGCTAACTGCTGTACGACCACGGCCACCCCACCACCAAGCAGCTTTTTATTCCATCCCTCACAGTAACCTCAATTATAGAGATTTCATAACATTTTTTCTTTACAATCAATATTTCTTCTAATTCCTTTTCACACAGTCTACCCACAAACTTTTCTACAACTTCTATTATTTTTCTTTCTCACTCCGCCTATATTTAATATTTTTATCAATACACAGCCAATCAATTCTTTTACATCTTTTCCCAAAAATGGTGAAAAGTCCTCATTTTCCTTAAAAAATGTCTAAACATGGTTTAAGTTTTTCTCTATTTTATTCTTTCACTAAATTGCTCTATTGTTCATGTCTTTTTATGATTTCATTATACACTCTCCTATTCCTTTGCTTCATTTTTTTCTACAATCAAAATATTTCATTGTATTTTTTTCTTTATAAGCATCACACCAATCTGTCCATTTTCTGCAGTGTAATCTCAATGTCATATGCTGTTCCCATAAAGTCTTAAGTCCCCTTTTTATATAATTTATTTTAACAATCTTTCCAGTCAATCTTTTTATACCTTTCCTTTTTTATTACTTCTCTGTCATTCCCTATTCTAACTCATTCTCCTCTATGAGCCAAAAATTCATCCATTTCTACCCACCCAGTTATTCCCTTCTTATCTTTTGAAAACACCACAATCTATTCTGGTTTTAAAAGTCCTCCTTATACATGTCCAATCTCTACATTTTGCATCACCCATGTTCTATAACTTTCATCATCGACTGTAATACATTTTTGTAAAACATTTCCTTGTTCATGCCACTGTTCCCTGTAGTAGTTACATTTCCTGGTTCATTTATTTCCTCCATAATACGTTCTCCTCTGATATTTTCAGTTATATAATCATCAAATTATCTCTCTTCTGAAATATTCTCTTCTAAACTTTCCTTTTGTAGTAAAGGACAGTCAAACCAAAAGTGTCCAAAATTCACTGCATTTTCTTCACTTAGGCCTAAAATGTTTTGTGGTGTGTTCTCTTTCCCCACATTGACCAGAACTTCTTTTATTATAGTCTTACACCAAGTGGTTCTCATCTCCACAAAGATGTGCTTCAGGTAGACTCCAATGCCTCAACGTTCCCAGTTTTCCATTCACAGTTGCATTTGAAATATGCTGCAGGTTTCCCTTATGCACACCCAGTGTCACCCATACCTCCAACCCAGTCAAAACTTATCATACATTTTTTAATCTCATAAGCCTTACTACAAGCATGCAAAAAAAAAAGTCCAACTCAAGATCCTCTACGTCAGACATTCTGAATTGCACATTTACCTTCTTCATTAGCTGCACTCCCAAGTTCTGAAACATACATTCATTCCATTGTGCAAATTTACTTGAACATTTTTCAAGTAAAGTGAAATTGTCAAATGTAACCTCGCAAAACTCTTTTTCCTGTACTTTAAACCCCAAATGTAGAATACTGTCCATAATGTTATGCCTGTTAAGTCACTGTTCTTTGTTTTAATTATTACCACTGGTCATCTCTTCTGGTTTGGTTGTCCTTGGCTTCTTTCAGCTTCAGCCAAAGCATCTCTCGTTTACAATTTCTACAAATGTAAAAGTTTTCTTACTGTTTTCAATAACTTCCTGTTGCAGGGACATACTTTTAAAACTAGCTACTCCATTGGCCAAGCACACCCCCAAAGCTGTTGTCAGCCTCTTCTGGTAATACAACTCATTTTCCTGATTCATCAAGCTGCGCCTCCTCCGTTACCTCTCCCACCATACGACACACCACAGAACTCCAACTTACTTCTCATCAGCATTTGTCTCAGTTCAATACTTCACCACTGTCAATACAGAAGTTTCTACATTTCCTTCCTCCAGCTCTATAACAATCTCCTCTCTTGTAGAATCAGTTTGTGATATTTCAGTATGCTGCAACATTTCAGCCTCAACATTTCTCCTTTCCTCCATCTCAAACAAATTTGGCCTCAGCAGCAGCCCTTTCACACCACTCAGCGGCCGAAAAGAATATAGGAAGTTCTCAGGTGCCCTGACCAATTAAAGAGGCCACTGTCCTAGTTGAGCCTAACCTAGTCAATAAAAAGTGTAATTAGTTAAATTAATCAATAAATAAACAAATAGAAGCACAATACAATAAAATACAATAAAAATTAAAATAAATCTGGCCCTGCCATATTTCCTGCACCATTCTAGTTAATACCACACATGCAGTTGCTTCCTGTATCCCTACCCTTTTTTTCCTTTGAAGTCTGCTGCAACTGGGGTGAAGTAAGAGTTACACAAGCATCTACTCTTTGTCAGCAAAGGAACTCTCTACCGTCTGACCAAATGCACGCACACAGGAAGAAAACAACTAAGTAGCTCTAACACAACTGTGCAACAAGTGAATTGTTACCACTCTGAAAGAAGGGGAGGCATCTGGCCTATACTATTTTACAAAGGAATTTGACTCCACTTCAAAATGTGCTGCAGACAAACACTTTCTACATACAAAATACAATATAAGTGAAGTGCCATGAAGGAGACCAAAGTTGGGATTCAAAAACAAGTGGTGCATGCCTGCACAGTGCTAAATGGCATCCAGCAGACAGCATGATGTGGGACAATGCTCATAAAATATGTATTAGGGCCAACAGTGCTAAAATAACAAGAAAGGTATTGCATAATAAATCAGAAGGTCCAAGTTATGGGAAAGAGAGACATTAAGCTGGCACAGTAAGCAAGCAGCATGACAGACAGGGACTCAAACATGGTAGACATCACCACCAAGGCAGGATAGCAAGCCAACCCAGTTTATCACTAAAACAGGAAAAAAAGGATATGGCAGCAGCAAAAGGGAATTCAGCAAACAAAGGAAAACACACAAGGGTAATTGCACAGATTGATTGGGGGGGGGAGAGACAGGTATGGAACTCCATTTTCAATATAAGAAAAAAATAGGGTAGGTAGAAATAAATGGTTGGGGAAGAGAAAGAGGGAGAAGTGAAGGCAGCAGGGGAAGACAGAAAAAAACAAAATATAGACAAACACAGAGGCTGTACACATACAAGGTAAAAATAACTGACTGACAGCCGGTGAACAGCTGGTGATGGGGAAAGATAGGACAATGAGCAAAATATGGGGAAATAACACAACAGGAAGGGGGACATCTGGAGGAGGATATCAGAAGGTCCATAGTCAAATGTCATCTAGCTCAGAAGGCTATAGCCAACCATCAGCCACTTCCATGGTTGATGGAATGGGCAAGCTTCACCTCTGGTAACAAGCCAGTCGGCACCTGCTGATTTTGAGATTTGACAAGTTGTGCCAGGATGAGGTCAAATATACTAAAAAGCAGGCATCCAGCTGTCAGGACATGTTGGATAAAACCAGCCTCTCTCTGCACCTGATGCTGGGAGATGACAAGAGATCTCCCCAGCTCACTTCCAGAAGAGGAGCTCCTGCCCCCCCCCCAAAAAAAAGTGGCAAAACAAGTCTTCAGATAACCCTCCAGGTCACTTTTAGCAGGCTTCCCGTCCCCTGATGACAGAAAGACTTGACAACTGACTGCCAAAGGATATCTTCCTATTCACACCAAGGTGGCTGCCCGACTCCCCAACCTACAGCATTACTGGATTTGTAGGACAAGAAAAAAAAAAAAGCACAACAGCATGTTCACACACGGCAACTGCACAGTGGAATACCGTATATGGTATACATATCCTTCTTCCAGAACGATCAATCCCACATTCGTTGACAACCTGCCATGCTCATCTCTCATAACTCAGCCACTATTAAAAAAATGTATGTGCAATTCAGCACCCAGGTACAACAAAGCAAAACAATAAGTACAGAAAAAAGTGGATGCAACACATATCAATTTGGATGAGAGAGCTGCACTAGCAATAATCATCAGTCTATCAGTAGGGAATGCACAGAGTAGTACTACCCAGTAAACATGTGTGGTACAGTGCACTGCACGTGTAACAGGACTGATTTCACCAATGACATTCTGCATCTATATCCTTTCAGGTACCACTAGGCTGCAACTGCAACAACCCACACATCAGGGTGCATACATCTCCAAATGCTATACATCAGCAGAGTTGTCTACCACCTTACAAGTTACACGGGTCTGGGCATATGTCTGAATGCTTCTAAAGCTGTTGATGCTTTCACGCGTTCTACTGGTAGAGGGACCTGCACATTAAAAAAGTACATGCCTGAGGTCATCGGGTCTCCTACAGCTAGTGATGATAGCAATGTGTACGCAGTATAATCAAACACATTGGCACTGTCTACAACACTATCATGGAAGGGTTCACCAAAATCTGCATCATAAGCCCTCATGGAGGTACAGGCTTAACTAAACACAACTGCAGGGTGGCCCTCCTGTAACTGTGAGCCTCACCCAACCTCTGGTGTGTACATGCCCAGTTTAGGGGAAAGACATGTAGGTTTGTGGCAATGCTATTACTTCAGGTCAATTCCTGATCCGGGTACATCTGGCAAAAATCAGCTGATGCACAGGCCAGTGATCCAGGCACAAACAGCTACCACCAGTACTATGGATACTAGAGTGCACTTCGTGGCTTTTGTTATTAAATGCAACACTTACACAGTGACAAGCAGTGTAGGGACCAGGAACTGCTATTACTGCTCAAGTCTGTGGAGGCAAATATGGTCCCAGTGGGTGCTTCAAAAAGGCAAAAGGACAGTGCCCTCCAGTCTGTCACTGCAGGCTGTGCAGTGTTTAGCCATGAGAGGATCTGGATGCAAGATGGCCAGGCAACATGCCACACCTACACAAACTGCACAGACTGTTACTTACTAGATTCAATGCTAGTGAAAGCTGTACAGCCTGCCACACTCGGCTATCAGTGGTCTCATGGTCACAGAAAGTGATGCCCCTCTGAGACCCCTCCTTGAATGTTCCTCCAGTTAAACACCTTTATTAACTATAGGTAAACAGAACATCTCACCTGCTCAAGGCACTGTCCAGTTCATAGACGATAAAGCACCACTGACTCCCTATACAAGGCACATCCAGTTCAGGTGCATGCACTCAGTCCCATAATACTACTCCTTCTCTGCCATATACTGCATTGGGCCTCAAAAGTGGAGGCCACTACAGTTGAGATCAATAATAGTTACTGTACAACAGCTTCACATGTGACATTTCTGGCTTTCCATAATCTGTTCTAAGAAAATGTGGCCACAGAAGTTGCTTCTCATATCCCTATCCATATCCCATATTACTTTTCTAACCACCTGCACAAGCATGGCTATGGGCGATCCACATCATGGCCAGTCTATATACTCCTTGCAAAGACTGGATATGATATTTGTAATATATCATTTTGTGTTGCATTTGTCAAGGCCTACAACTGCGGACCAGATGCTATTGCTTCATCAGTGCTGCAATGTGCTAGGTATATGTTTGCCTTGCATGTGTTATTGCTGTTAGGTCTTCCTTCTTAGAAACTCCACCTTGTACTTCCACTGCAGGTACAACTGTTATGCTTGTCCCTGCTGCTATAGTTACTTACTATGGAACACAGCACACACTACAAAGATTTTGCTACAGGTGTCCTGTACATAGTGTGGTGGCCCACTAAGTTTTAAGGTAGTTGGAGTCTGTTCAGCTGTCCAAATGAACACTCAATGAAATTACATGTTTTGGCATGGGTAATGATGTGCACCATCTCTAACTTAGTCTAGGATTGCAGAATGGGGTCATCATCCATGGTTCCCAAACATATCCTGCATCACCTACAACATAAAACAGTCACACCATAAGTGGCCTACTTACCTCTTGCATAGTAAGTGTATAGCTTGTCTCATGTAACCCAAATGTGTGTCCATTCACTGACATGTCCATGAAGTCTCTCTCGCCCTCTGATAAACCAGTGGTACAGGTACAACATGTGCCATACAAGTGAAACACACCAACTGCCAGGGTGATGCAAAGGCACATCATATGCAATGACAGAGCATTATGCACCACCTCAAAGTTGAGGGAATGGAAGCCTTTTCTACTGATGGATCTCTTGATGATGGGCCCTTGATGACAATGTATGCGCATATCTATTGTATCTATTATACATATCTATTGTATCTATTATATCTCAAGACCTCAGAGAAACAGACTATGCTGTAATAATGACCACATAATGGTGGTTCTAGCCTTTGTAGTCATGAGGTACCAGATATGCTCCTCCATATATTCCTGCACAACAATTTTGAGGAAACACTACATGATACATAAGGTTGATGGTTGTAATGTGCTTAAATATGTCCCCTGTTGGTCAGTGAAAGACCCCTACAGCAAAGGTAGCTAATGCTACACATACCTTTGTACCCAATTTGATGGAAATTCCATGCCAATTATGCCAATGGGCAGCATACTTTAACTAGCTCTCATACGGTCTCTCTCTGCAGTATGCATCAGTCCGCTATGCTGGACTGTTAGGTGTTGATATGTAAAGCAATCTCATTGACTCTGTAATGGTATGGGCAGCCAACTACCTGCAGTGGAGGCACTGGCACAGACAGCAGTGACTGACATATGCTGTTCAGCTACACTTGCTTCTGCTCCTAACATATTTATTACTCTGTACATCAAGACTCCTCACTGTTTAGAAAATACATGCTCTGTTGGCAGTGCACCTGCTTTATGTTTCTAAATCACTCCAGCATGTTTAATGGGGTCTATATTACTCCTGCGAAATGTATTTTCATTGAATACCTAATCATCGACACAAAAACATTGAAACACATATTCTACGAATGGACCAAAACAGCAAAACTCATTAAATCAAAATGTTACTGTTGGCCAACATCGCAAACCTGTAGTGTTTTATAAATGAACTGAAAAGAAATGTATACACTTGGTGACGTAAAATGCACAGCTTTTGATGGGACGGCCGACCATAACATTTCGATGTAATGAATTTCACTGTTTTGGCCGTTTGTGGAATATATGTTTCAATGTTTTTGTGTCAATGATTAGGTATTTGATGAAAATACATTTCACAGAAGTAACAGAGACCTGTCTGATGCCATCATTCGTGTCAAATGCAAGAAATGAAATTAATTTCCATTTTATTATGCTATCATTTGCATGAGCTGCATACCACGCTTTTTTTTTTTTTTTTACATTGTTCAACCCTGCTCTCTCTCTAACAAATGCCAACATCCTCAGTGTTAAACTGCATTGCACTAAACATCCATGGGTCCCAAACCAAATATCACAACGCAACAAATGGAAAAAGACAGTAGGATTATGTCATGACCAAGGAAAACGGGTGCCTGCTATACGGATCATTTGTGCACTAGGTGTCTGTTTGAAAAGCAGCTGGGGAAGAGATTTTGTCTCTTTTACCATTTTCTAAAATTTGTTTAAAATTCCTACCGGTTTTACAAACAAACAAGGGCTCAGGCCCTACCAACTGGGAAACTTCACTGTTCACCTTGAAAATACTTCAATTCTTTTTTATAACATTCCTGATCTCGTGGGAGTAAATACTGTGTTCCAATACCAGGGCTTTTTCAAATTTGTCACCCTCCTTACCATTTTTGTTTACAAACTCCATCCCCAACAGTGGGGGATATTTGGTACCCCCAACCTCTCCTTCCTTCCTCAAATATTCTATCAACCATTTTCAAGGGTTTTTTTTCTTTCTGTAGACATTTTCTTCAAGATGTCAAACTCATGGTCAAATTCTGTCTCTTCTGAGGTCATTCTTGCCACTCGTATAGCCTGTCCCGTCACTAAACCTTTCTTCTGTTGGTGTGGGTAATTACTACTACAGTGCAAATAAGCATTACAGAAAGCTTCCTTCCACAAATTTGATTTAAATTTATTGTTACATTCGGAAATCCTAACATCCAAACAATTGATACTCTTGGAGTCCCAAGAATGTGTGAATTTACAGTATCCACTACTCCCAAGATGTTCCATAAATTCACTAATTTGGTTCACAGTGCCATCCCACAAGATAAAAAAATCGTCAAGAAACCTGGCGTAAAGGTTTAAGTGTTTAGCAAAGGAACTTCAGTATGAATTCATTCTCCCATCCCAACATAACAATGTTGGCATAGGTGAGGGCACAGACCAATCGTTAATTTAAAGACAATATGGACAGAGTGTATTCTTTTCAAAGTCGGGGGGATGTTAGTCCTGCACCACGCTACTTTTCCACATTGAAAGAAATTATACTACTACCACCTAAAAGCCAACAAAAATAATCCCCAAAAATTCTGGTCCTCCAGTCAACTATTACAGCTAGGCTCTCAAAGCAATCCATCCCCTGACCCACAAAACCCCCCCATTGAACTTGCTTCAATTCCTACTTCACTGACACCATAGCTAACCTAACCGCCACCTTTCCTATGGTTAACACTATGACCACCAAGACAGCTGATGACCAAATCATCTCAGAAAAACAAGTCGACCCTTAACTCTAACCTAAAATTCTCCCCCATATCCACCAGTACAATAAAAAAACTTTTACTTAAGCTAAAACCCTGCACTCTGGCCCCTGACAATCTACCCCCACAAGTCCTGCAGCTAGCATCAAACTCTATAGCTTATCCCATCAGCATACTCATTAACAGATCAATTAAAGAATCCTTTGTCCCAGACATCTGGAAAAAAAAAAAAAGCATTCATTCTCCCCTTACACAAAGGTGGCACCAACACAGACACCACAAACCTTTGACCCATAACAATTCTCTCACCCCTCTCTAAAGTACTGGAAAAATGCATCCATGCCCAACTCCTCAACCACCTGCATGAAAATCAAATTTTATCACCCATTCAGCACGGTTTCAGACCAGGACACAGCACCGCTACCACCCTCCTATCCTTCCTTGATACAGTTAACCGGGCAGGGGATTCTGGTAAAATAATTGCTTCACTTTTCCTTGACCTCTCCAAAGCTTTTGATACCATTTCCTACACTATCCTCCTCTCTAAACTATCCACCCTCCACATTTCTCCCCCTACCCTACAATGGTTCAACAGCTATCTCTCCAATAGGCAGCAATCCACCAAATGGCAACAACCTTACTCTCCCCTTCAATACTTCCGCAGGGGTACCCCAAGGCTCCATACTTGGTCCTCTCTTATTTAGCATCTTTATTAACAACTTTCACACCACTCTCCCACAATGCTCAGTAATCCAGTATGCTGATGACTCTACAAGAATGTTGTTGTTTGTCTTTCAGCTTTTTTCCGGAAAGGGGTCGCCACAGCAGAACTCCGGACCGTTAATGATTGGCAGTAGATTTTTATGAAACGCCGAGGTGCCAACTCGACGCCAAACCTTCAATGAAGGCATGCCCATTTACGCATGCATGTCTTTCGAACGCTACCCAACCGCTGGCAGGACATGCAGACTGCACACAGAAGGCACTCCCAAGCAAAGCCGAGAATCGAACGGGAGAAAGTACAGTTGTGTACACCTACCATAAATGTAGATGTTAGAGTGTCTTCACTGTTCTTCCCCTAGTCCTTCACCGTCGCCAAACTATGGAACTCATCTCCACCTTCTATAAGAAACACAGGCAGCACCACCACCTTCAAACAAATACTGAAAAATCATCTTGACTTTTCCTGGCTATGTTCCTGCTCTATAATCTAACCTCTTCACTCTCCTTATATGATTACTAAACTCCTATGTCTTTTGCTACTAGTGGCTGATGATCCTTTCTCCATATTTATTTTTATACATAACTGTAGGGTGCTCCTGCCGGCAGGCAGCCCGAGGTCGGCCAGAATCCCAAAGTCTGGATCCGGCGTCGGCTGTACAAGCCAGTACCCTGACGTCAGTACGCTCTGGTACATAGCCCTCAGCCGACGCCATCTTCTCCAGCCTTTCTTGCCCTAGATGTCAGAATTTCCCAAAAATCATAAATGAATCCAACAAGGAAACACAAATACACCACAAAAGAGGGGATAGGAGGGAGGGAAACACCGACTGCAAAAGTGAAGACACTCGAACATCTACATTTATGGTAGGTGTACACAACTGTACTATGTTCATCGTGTTTCACTGTTGCAGTCATAACTGTAGGGTGGAATCCCAAAGCAGTGAAAAAGGGAGGAGGTCTAGACAGAAGAAGGGGCAGCAAGAAGACCCTGCAAAACAGCAGAGGCAAAGCCTGCCCTGGTCTTAGAATACAAAGGGAGATTGTAGTGCTTGGAAAAAGTATGCACAGAACTCCAAGTGGCAGCTTCCAAGATATCCTTGGTAGGAACTCCCCTGAGAAAAGCTGTAGAAGTAGCAGCTGCTCTAGTAGAATGACTTCTCACTGTACCTGGAAACAGTTTCCCATGATGAGTGTAACAAAATCTTATTCCATAAGAAATCCATTTGGAAATAGTTTGTTTGGAAATAGCCTTTCCAAGAGAACTGGAGGCAAAAGAAACAAACAATTGGTCAGATTTTCTGAACTCTTTAGTCTTGTCCAAATAAAATCGTAACTGTCTGTGCACGTCCAAGGAATGCAAAATCCTTTCTCCTTTATTCTGAGGATTAGGAAAGAAGGTAGGAAGGTGAATTGTTTGATTTAAAGCCACTTTCGAAATCACCTTAGGCATGAAAGTAGGATTGGTCCTCAAGGATACTCTGTCCTGGTGGAAAATAAGGTATGGTTCCACAGCCATGAGAGCTTGCAACTCTGAGACCCTTCTGGCAGAAGTCAAGCTAACAAAAGAACTGTCTTCCAAGATAAAAACTTAATATCTAAAGATGCAGCAGGCTCAAAAGGAGGCAAATTAAGTTTTTCCAAAACATAATTCAGATCCCAAGCAGGAATAGGAGGGGTCCTGGGAGGCCTTAAATTCTTAGCCCCTCTCAAGAATTGTCTCACCAAAGGATGAGAAAAAACAGGGGGATCAGTATTGAAATGAGCAGAAATAGCAGAAGCATGAATCTTAATGGAAGAAAAGGAAAGTCCATTAGACAAAAGATCCGAAAGGTAAAGCAAAATAGAAGAGAGATCAGGTACCAGAGGGTCCAAGCCTCGGTCCTGCATCCAAATGCAAAATCTCTTCCATTTAGAGGCATAGGATTTCCTAGTGCTAGGTCGTCTAGCTTCCAAAAGAACATCCAAAACTTGTTTGGGAAGACTAGAAGAAATCAAATTCCTTTGAAGAGCCAAGCTGCCAGGCAAAGGGTCTTGAGATTGGAATGTAGCAACTGACCCTGATGCTGGGACAGAAGAGAAGGGTTCAGAGGGAGAATCCAAGGAGGCTCCAAGAACAGGTGCTTTAAAGTTGGATACCCAAACTGTCGAGGCCAATTTGGAGCAATCAAGCTGAGGAACTTGGGCTTGTCCTGTTTTATCTTTAGTAATACCCGAGGAAGTGGAGGAAGAGGAGGGAAGGCATATCCCGAAAGGTTTCTCCAGCTGAAGGACAGGGCATCCACTTTCCAAGCTGCTTTGTGGAATGACCTGGTGCAAAAGTGAGGCAGCTGATGATTGATATGGGATGCAAACAGATCTATCTGGGGGCATCCCCAAACTGCAGTAATCCTGTTGAATAAGTTGGTGTCTAGCATCCATTCGTGAGGATCTAAAATGTTCCTGCTCAGGCTGTCTGCTAAGAGATTCTGTTCTCCTGGTATGAATTGGGCCTGGAGATGTAGATTCAGATTTAGAGCAGTGTCCCATAAAGCCATAGCTAGTCTGCAAAGGGGGTACGAATGAGAACCCCCCTGCTTGTTTATGTACCACATGACTGTGGTGTTGTCTGTGTAAATCAAAAGGTAATATGAGTCCAATTTCTGTAAAAAAGAGAAAGTTTTCCTCCGAGAGGGGCATCCAGGTAAAGAGGTCCTGTAGCCCAACCGAGAGAGTCATTGAGTTTGCTTTCTTTGAGATTGGGATCTGTCTTCTCCCCTTCTAGGTGAAGAAGCAGTCCATTGCCTCGATCTGAAGGAGGCCTGAGCTTGGCCATGACCTCTGGAGCATCTATATCTTCCCCTTTGAGGCCTGTCAGACGTGGGAAAGGACCAATTCTTGGAGGGCCAATTCCTGGAAAATCTAGGAGGCTGAACTTGCAAGAAATCTTTCACAGTTTGCATAGATTTTACCTTTTCTTCTATCTTTTTAATAACCTCCTCAGCCTTAGATCCAAAAAGAACATCATGCTGAACAGGGGCATCTAATAATTTAGCCTTAACCTGTTCAGGTAAACTTTGCTCACGAAGCCAAGCATGTCTCCTGATAACAGTACCAGAGGCTGCGGCCCTGCAAGAAGCATCCAAAGCATCAAAACCACAATGCAAGCTTTGTTTGTTCAGTTGTTCAGTTGCATGCAATACATCCTGTAGTTCCTTATCTTCTGCACATGCAGGAAGGGAAGCAAGCTTTTGCTTTAAAACAGACAAAAGAAATTGCTGATACTTAAACATATGAAACTGGCAATTTAAAGCCCTAACAAAAAGGGTAGTAGAAGTATATACCTTTTGCCCCACCTGTCTAAAGCACGCAGAATCCTTCTCAGAGGGAATAGGATTCTTAGAAGTAGCAACTTTAGCAGCCTTAGAACCCTGAGATATAGTTTCAGGATCTGCAGAAGGATTCTTAAATAAGAACAAATGAGACTCAGGAACCCTATAAAACCTATCAGGCTTAGAGGGAGCAGGAGGCATGGAATCAGGATTCAAATTAGCCTCAGAAAAAGCATCATCCACAATGTCAAGAACAGGAGGGATAGCCAAAGGCCTATGTTGAGGAAGAAGAAGAAATTCTCTAAGCCTCTTCTTGGAAGCAGAATAATCCTGACCTTCCCAATGAAAATGTTCCCTCATCTCATTTAAGGTTTCCCCAAAGGAAAAATCTTCAGGCGGAGAGGCAGAGGGCAAGGAGTCCTCAGCATCCGAATCCTCATAAGGAGGAAAAGAATATTCCTGATCAGAGGAAGAGACAGAAGATATAGAAGCCTGGTCAGAGGAATCCATAGGAACATCCTGTCGAGGCCTTTTCTCAGGGGGGGGGTGAGAACCCCTAATCATTGTAAGCAAATCTTCAGCCATCCTTAACAATTGCTTCTGTGTCCTGGGAGTAGATTCAGAAGAAGCTTGAGCAGGAGCTTTAGACTTAACAGGAGTCTTTGTCTTTGCCTTTGAAATACTGATGTGAGTAGGCCTGAATACCCCCTCAGAAGCCGGTACCTGCATAGCGGTTCCGGACCCATCCGAGGGAGCGACATCCGAAGGTCCTGCAGCAGATACAATAGAAGGCCTTGATGGCTCCCCATGGGAGTCCGTATCGGCCATCGGTTCAGAAGTGGCGGACGACAGGGGCTGCAAAAGCGCCTCACTGACGACAGCCGAACCGGACGCTGGCTCCAGCTGCAATGAGTCCTGTTTGGACCTCGGAGGCCTGTCCTTGTCTTTGCGCTTCTTTTGAATTCCGGTAGTGTCCGACGACATTCTATAATTGAAGCGTCTGCCAAAGTAATTCAGAGCCCAGTCGTACCTGCGTTTGATAGTACGAGAATTAAACCTGGCACAGAACCGACAACAAGAAACATCGTGGTCAGGGCCTAAGCAAGGTAGACAGTAAGAGTGGAAATCTTTATGAGGTATTTGTTTTCCACACGTAATACAATTATTAACTTTTTCTGACATCGGAGGAACAAGAAAAAGATTCCCCAACGGGGTTCTTAGCTTTGAGAAGAGAAGTAAGAACTTCGGACCGCCAACAACCAAAAACGCTGTTCGAAAATCGCCAACCAACGACTTGCGAGCTGCTTTCCACCGCACGGCAAGAAAGACTGGAGAAGATGGCGTCGGCTGAGGGCTATGTACCAGAGCGTACTAACGTCAGGGTACTGGCTTGTACAGCCGACGCCGGACCCAGACTTTGGGATTCTGGCCGACCTCGGGCTGCCTGCCGGCAGGAGCACCCTACAGTTATAACTGCAACAGTGAAACACGATGAACATCCTCTTGCTGTGAGGCAACAACGCTACCGCTGTACCACTGCAGCATACTGATGACTCTACAAGAATATGCACTGCAAATTCCAGCTCTCAACTCCAGCAAATTACCCAGAAAGCCCTCACCTCTACTGAATCTTGAATGCTTAACAATCATCTTGCCCTAAATCCAAAAAAAAAAAAAAAAACTAAACTAGTAATTTTTACTCCTAGGAAAATCACTCTGATAAAAAAAACTCTTCACTATACAAGCCCAAGACAATACCACTATAGAAGTTGTCCCACACACTAAATTACTAGGCATTATTATAGATGAAAACCTTAACTTTGACCTACACATAAACAATATCATCAAAATAACACACCAAAAGCTTGGTATGCTCTACAGTCACCAACACTTTCTTAGCCTCTCTACTAAACAAACCCTTGCAACTACCTTTTTATTACCATCTCTCCTTTATGGTGCCCCTCTCCTCACTAATATTCAAAATTCTACAAAATCCAAACTTGCTGTGTGTTACAACAGAATAGCAAAATCTGCCACCAACGCCATATTCTCATCCCACCACTGTAAGTCACTGAAACAATTAGGGTGGCTGGAACTCCCTCAACATCTCTCATTCACCCAACTACTGTGCACAAAATAATCCACAGATCCACAGACCCACAGACTGTCCTGATCTCTCAACTCTACTTGCCAAATACCATCCTAGCAGGCATCTAAGATCTGAAAATCATCTACTTCTAAAAGTAGATAAGCCCACCTTACCTGCTGGTCAGCTCCCCTAGTCCTTCACCGTCGCCAAACTATGGAACTCATCTCCACCTTCTATAAGAAACACAGGCAGCACCACCACCTTCAAACAAATACTGAAAAATCATCTTGACTTTTCCTGGCTATGTTCCTGCTCTATAATCTAACCTCTTCACTCTCCTTATATGATTACTAAACTCCTATGTCTTTTGCTACTAGTGGCTGATGATCCTTTCTCCATATTTATTTTTATCTTCACTTGTTGATACTGGTACAATAATACTGATTAATATATATCTGTTTATACCATTCTGATTGAATTCATTGAATTCTGCTTTAATGTATATATTACTGTAATCAAACAAACTAGATTCCTGCTTTTATGTATATAGTCTGTATATGTTGCTATATTTACTATTACACTGTTTCTACTTCTGTACTAATTAATGTTTATATTTTTTTCTGCATCTCGTTTGAGCTTTTCTCCCCGGGCCTCCACATAAAATGGGCTCTTTTAGGCCCAGTGGACTTTCCTGGTAAACAAATGCAATAAAAATAAATAAATAAAATAATAAATAAAGTTACTGAAACTCAAAAGCATACAAATTGAGAATGAATACTTGTGAGAATGTTTTAAGCATAAAATTGTTCCGCAGGGACTGAGGATGTTTAAATTTCCTTTTGGATTGACATTCTCCCTCTTCTTTCGGCTTTTCTCGGTTAGGGGTCGCCACAGCAGATCACCTGTCCGCTCACGATTGCCAGTAGAATTTTTACAGTGCAAAGTTGCCAGCCTGACGCCCAACCTTCGACAGAAGGCACACACACGCACGCACTCACGCCTAAGGCCAATTTAGAGTGTCCAATCCACCTACAGCATGTCTTTGGGATGTGGGAGGAAACCAGAGCACCTGGAGGAAACCCATGCGACCACAGGGAGGACATGCAGACTCCGCACAGAAGGCAACCCAGCCAAGGATTGAACCGGCAAACCTCTTGCTGTGAGGTGACAATGCTAACCGCTGCACCACCGTGGCCTCAGAAATAGTCGAGGATTTTATAGGCTTTTCCGACAAGTGTGGTTTTGAATTAATGTAAAAAATAATTAAACAAAATTAAATTGGATTGGGCACTTTGGGTAATGATGTTGATGCTTTGAATCAAACCATTACGAATGATTTATTGTTTAGAGAGTACGAGTATGTTTATAACCAGGCCCTTGTAAGGGTGGACAAAAAAGTAACTTTTTTAAAAAAGATGAAGAAACTAGACAGGGATCATACGTAGTACCAGGATAGGAGGGCCTATAGAACCCCTGGTACTAAATTAAACAAATAAAAGTTTTTTAATGGTCAGGGGGCTGGATATAACAGTCAAGAAGTACTGGAAATTGAACGTAATAGGAACAGGCAAGAAATAACGAACATGATAGGAGAATTTGATTCATTTTCAGAAGAAGCACAAGTTTTTCAGGAGGTGAGAAGGTCAGAACGTTTAGCCAAAAAGTCACAGGTGATGGTAGATTCAGGGCAACAGCCTTGCACCAAGCAAAGGTGGGACCACTACAACAGAGGGCCAATGATGAGGAAATAATTAGATTTACAAATGATGGGCTTATTGGAATTTACCAAGATTTTAAAATTTACAACTATGCTGGGTTGGAGTTAACAAAGGACCACTTCGGATTGTTTTTGAAGGGATACAAATTTGTGCCCACAGGACCAGTGAACGTAGCTGATTCACTGACTGAATTGAAGCTATTTTTGAGGAAGATTAACTTTAGCTTATTCTTTAAGGACAAAAATATTAACAGTGAGGCAGTTAACAACCAATGTACCCTAAAGAGGAGCAGAGTTTATCCTCCCCAACACCCACTGGTGCAAGTTTTTGAGAAAGTGGTTATTAATGACATCTACAAGTCATATTCAGGGAACAAGAAAGAGTGGTACAATCTAACAAGGCAGGAGAAAGAGATTTTGACTTGCATTAGAGAGAGTAAGGACTGGAGGGTGATGAAACTCGATAAGGGAGGGGGGGGCAGTTATTTTCAAAACAAAAGATTATGAGAACAAAATGACCTCTCTCCTTTATAATGTTGATACCTACTCCCCTGTTTCTAAAAATGAAATTACCAAAGCCACTTATACCGAATATTTTCAGTATACCGAAGGTCCACAAAAATATTGACAAGCCTCCTTTTAGGCCCGTAGTGACCAGTAGGGGGAGTAAAACCCACCCCATGGCCACTTTGGTGGATACATGGCCCAAGGAAGTAGTGGACAAGACATCAGCTTTTGAAAGATTCTTGGGAATTTTTAGGTAAATTAAAACAGGATTTGTGGAAGGAAAGGCTCACCTTCCTTACCATTGATGCTGTGGACCTCTTCACTAGTATTCCCAAAATAGAGGGGAGGGGATGGAATTTTTTTACAACAAAATGCGACAAGTCTCTTCTCTTTCGGAAGACAAAATCAGACTGTTGGTTAAATTGATGGAATCAATTTTGGACAATAATTTTGTCCATTTTGAAGGTGAATTCTACCAGCAAACAAGAGGGGTTGCAATGGGGGCAGCCTGTGGCCCCACCTACGCCAACATTGTTATGCTGGGATGGGAGTATAAATTCATACTGAAGAGTTCCTTTGCCAAACACTTACACCTTTACATCAGATTTCCTGGCAATATTTTTATTTTGTGATATGGCACTGTGGACCGAATTAGTGGATTTATGGAACATCTTAACAGGAGTAGTGGATACTTCAAATTCACACATTCTTGGGACTCCAAGAGTAAAAATTACTTGGATGTTAGGATTCCCAATGTAACAATAAATTTAAATCAAATTTGTGGAAGGAAACTTTCTGTAATGCTTATTTGCACTGTAGTAGTAATCACCTACACCACCAGAAGAAAGGTTTAGTGAAGGGACAGGCTATATGGGTGGCAAGAATGACCTCAGAAGAGAGAGAATTTGACCATGAGTTTGACATCTTGAAGAAAATGTTTACAGAAAGAAAATACCCCTTGAAAATGGTGGATAGAATATTTGAGGAAGTAAGGAGAGGTTGGGATACCAAATATCCCCCACTATTGGGGATGGAGTTTGTAAACAAAAATGGTGAGGAGGGTGACAATAAATTTGAAAAAGCCCTGGTATTGGAACAGAATATTTATTCCCAGATCATCAGGAATGTTATAAAAAAGAACTGGAGTATTTTCAAGGTCAACAGTGAAGTTTCCCAGTTAGTAGGACCTGAGCCCTTGTTTGTTTGTAAAACCGGTGGGAATTTTAAACAAATTTTAGAAAATGGTAACAAAATGGACAAAACCTTTAGTAATGTTACGATGTGGTAATTTTGCATATTGCAGTTACATTATTAAGGAAAACACAACTTTGGACAATGTTTTGCACACCAAGGCATCATTTGTGAAAGGTAATTGTAGTACTAATAAATTGGTTTAGCAAAATGTGAAAGCTGTTCAGGATACTATATTGTGAAGACAGAGAGAGCTTTAAAATCAAGGATTTATGAGCATCTCTATGAGATTAGGAAGAAAAGAGAAGTTAACGCATTGTATAGAAACTCGGTGATGTGTACCAATTTTGTCAAGTTTAGTTTTGGAGTTCTGGAAAGGTTTCAAGTTCATCCAAGGGGAGGTGACTGGCAAAGACATTTATTAGAGAGAGAATTAATTTGGCAGTTGCAATTAAATGCAACACCCCCCCTGGGTTAAATGATTAGGTATCTCTCAAACCTATATTGTGTGAAAAAGCAGACTTGTTAAAATTACTTTTTCAAATGATTTTGCATGTTTTTAATGCCCCTATTTACTGTATATAAATTAGTTTTTGGAAAACTGTCTTTTATAACAATGTATGGAATAAGCTGTAACGTGTGTGTTGTGGACCTTTAAAAATATCTAACACCTTAATTAATAGTATTCCACTACTGGTTAATTAATTGTACTAATTTAATCGAAAAGATGGTCAATGGGAGTGTATTTTATCTGATGAAGTCTCTATGAGAGATGAATGCGCTTATTTATGGTGTTTTATGATATTAAATGAACTGTGTTTTATTCACACTGAGTCCGGTCAATTTCATTTTTAGTTTTAGTAGTTTGGTGATCTTTTGGCCGTTTTTATCTGTTTCTTGTTCCTTTCATTGTACCTTACATTGTTTAGCATGTATATTTCTATGGCTGCAAGACTCATTGACTACCAGGGAAACTCTGCAGGCTATCCAACAGCATAATTCACATGTTCTATGGAGTTTTTGAAAATGAAGAAAAGGTGGCAGGGTGAACAGCAGCAGTCAAAGAAGGTAGTCTTCACCATCATGGTCATAATCAACTCCCTATTACCCATTTTTACATGGGGTTGTGGTGTCATGTCAACTGTTGCCTCCTCTGACAATTCACAGCCACTATCCTACTTTCTACAATAGATGCACCTGACTGTTACACAGTTCCATCTTTTGGTTGAATGTCTTCACCTGCTTTTGCCTCCTTCCTGTCTCTCCCAAATCTGATTTACTGCATATGTGACAAAGATGATAATGCTGTAACACAATTTCATCATATTGTACAAAGCACTATCATATTTATCTACTGAAAATATGTTGATTTAATACTCATCTACACTGCGAATATGTCACATCTATGTCAGCTAATGGGGTGGATATCAGGTGACTGGTGAAATTAACATGTCATTTTTTATTTGCAGTAAATGATTTTTGATTAAGGGCTGCCATTATTGTTATTTTAGATGGCTATGTTACCCTGGTTAACAAATTCAAAATAAAACAAAGAGCTCCTTTATGACATATGAAAAGATGATAATTTCCCCCAATTTCTGTTAACCATTTAGAACTACCCCCCCCCCCCCCGGCTAATTAGTTGATCCATTTGGTCTATGGATTGAAGAAACCTATGATCCATTTGCTCCAATGGGATAAGAGCAGAGCAAACCAGAAAGCAGCAACTATCATTCTGTGTATTTGAGCCCCTCCATAACAGCTTGCAAACTCCCTGACTACTGCTCACAGAGGGTACAAGCATGCTACCACACATGCCAAAACTCTTATAAACATACACCCTGCTAAAACGTGGCCTTGTTGGTCTCACTAGTACAGGAGATACATTTGTAATCCTGCAGGTATCATATGTTCTCCTGGATAGGCAAGCTGGCCCTGGCCACTCAACCCCTACCCTTCCCCTACCAGTCTCCCCACTGTGCATACTGCAAATCAAACGTGGATCATCTATCTTGGATGCAGCCAGGGCTTTATCCCTCTACATCAAGGGGGTGGTTAAAATGCGATTTTAATTTTGAACAATTTTCTAAGGAAAAGTTTTAAGAAAGTTACTAGATTAGCTATTATGAAATATAGTAAAATGAACAGCCAATACTTAACTGTAACTAGGAGTAATGGGGGTAATGCTGTGAACATGTGCACTCCCTGGCTTGGAAAACTGAAATTAAACATTTCATATCTGGTTACCGATTGCTGACAGTACATGCATGATTTTGTCTACTTGGCTGGGGAAATGTATTTATGCCTTTTTTATGATTGGATTAAAATTAGGCAGTCTAATAAATTTCACATTGAATTTTTTTCTTTTTGCTGGTTCTACAATCATTCCACAAGGCTGGGTTTGTTTCTTATATAAAAATGGTTCTTTCAACTACTTCTTATGTTAGCTCAGTTCAGATATGTACACAGTGTGAGGAAGGTTGACTGTGTTTTCGTCATAAACAGGATGAAGACTCTTACTTGTAATATTAATGGTAGTTTTAAGGCAGCTGAAAAACTCAAATAGCAGCTCTGAAGAAATCCACCTAGATTCGCAACAGGAGGCATATTAGTGCAAGGTTAATGGACTACAGGAGATGTGCAAGTCTATGCAGAAGCAAGATGCAGAGATATAATGCTTACACTTTTAATTTATTTTTGCTACTTAGTGGAAGAGGTTATAAAGAACAAGCACAATAAGAATGACCAAGAATGTTATGTGGGGCTTGGGTATATGGAATAATATATGTTTTGATTTAAAATGTTTTTCTGTGGCCAGGCATGACACAAAAGACAATTTCATATTAAGATGAGGGAGATGATTGAGTTTATGGAAAGTCTGGCTATATTTACATGAAACTGTAATGCAATCAATCATGTTAAAGAACTGTGAGGTGGACCACGGGTATTAAGTACTTGCAATTAAGTAATCAGAATACCCACTAGGGGGAATAACATCTTGGCTCTTGCCCTTACTAATATAGGAGCATCTTGCATCTTCCCTTGGGTATCTTCCATCACTTGTGTTAGGTCTGACCATAAAGCAGTCTCCTTCAACATAAAACTGAAACCAGAGATCCCTTCCACCAAGGTACCTTTAGAAACATAAGACAAACTACCTACTCTTAAGTGATACTTTAGCAAGCTTCAAATCCTGACCAAACCCAGTTAACTCCACTGAATATGCAGAAATATACACCACCACACTATACAGCAGGGTATTATAACATCACTAAGCTTAATAATAAAAGGAAAATAATTTTGACCAAAAGTACGAAGAGTAATTTCCAGAATGTTAGACCCCTTGTCACTGAAATAAACAAAACTAGTGAGCTTAATAAAATCCACCAAAGGCAAATCTGAGGCTACACTAGCTACCCAAGCTAAAGACAATCATAAGGCATTTTTTAGTTATGTTCATTATTTCTAAAGCATAATGCAGCTATCTGCTGAGCTGATTGTGAATGATGGCACCCACACTGAGGCTGAAGATACAGCGAAGTTTCCTGTTGATAAATTTAAATCTAACTTTACTCCTCCCTCCCCTCTGTCTGTCCCTCAAAATATACCCAAAACTAGCTAGTCTTCAGTTATCACACAAGACCAAGTCCTAAAAGTCCTATCAAAAGCTGAAAATCCTGCATCAATGGGTCCTGTCAATATCCCTGGATGCATCTTAAATAGCACAAAGCATGATTTAGCTACACCTTGAAGCATGATTTAGCCACTCCCCCTAACACTGTTCAATCTCAGCCTCCAAACAGGTTTTGTACCAAGTGAAGGGCCTTTCACAGGCCCAGGCAATTACAGACTCATAAGTCTGACCAGCCTCGTGTGCAGAGACATGGACAGACTTATCATGGAACTTATCAATCAGGACATAGGGAACCTCTAAACACTAGACCTGTCTCAGTTTGGATTCATCTAGGGCAGGTCATTCCTTGCTCAACCCGGTGATTTTTTTGAAAAGGTCACCAAAGCAATGGATGAAGGCACAATTGTACACACCTCAAACCTCGACTTGGCCAAGTTGCTTGACAATTCCCCATTCAGGCATAGTAGAAAAGCTATCCCTAAGTCACCCACTGAATTGCCAACTGGCTCACAGGTAGGAAGCAGGAAATCAAAATATGGGCAATTACCTCCACAAAGTGGCCAGTCACCAATGGAATCCCAAGAGTTCTGTGCTGGACTTCTCCCTTTTGGCATCTACACTTCTGAAGTAAAACACACTACCAAAGGGCTCTGCCTGATTAACTTTGCTGATGACTGCAAGCTAGGAGCAGTCACTGAATCCCCAAATGACAACCATCCTGTAGGAAGGTTTGTCCCAAACAAATAACTGGTGCAAAAATCATGGACTAAAACTAAATGCCAAAAATACATAATTGTATCCTTTGGAAAGTTCTCAATCTCAGGTAAATACCACATTAACAATACACTCCTAAGAGCTGACCCAGATGTTTGGGATTTGAGACCTTACGTGGACAATGACCTACCTTTCGAACATGTGTACATTGTTGTAAGAAGGTCATCCTATAATGCACAGCTTATAAACAAAGGTTTTTGTCTAGATTTAAGGATGTCATTTCCCCCTTTAGTCAGCCCTCATTAGGCCAGTCACTGAATATAATGCTTCCCTTTGGCATGCCTCTGTCCAGACATGCAACTGGAACCCCCACAGAGATACCTTACTAAAAGGATAAAAGGCCTAAACAACATGTCCTACATGTACAGACTCAAAGCCCTGTCATTATACTCAGTATCTTGCATACTGCTAAGAAGTGACCTGTGTCTGGTACAAGCCATCCCCTAACCCAGTACAGATGGATTTACTGCACCATCAGCAAGTCAAATAGCATCAGAAATGCTCTGTTTGGAGAGCTATACCTTTTCTACAACATCAATACAATGGTTTGGAGGGACAAGTATATTTCAATGGGGATGCTGCTGCTCTGGATCGGACTCCCCAGCCACATAAAACAAAGTTCATCCCTATCTATATTTAAGCTCAACTTGGATCTATGGATGGGAAACAGACAGTTTACCCCAGGACTGCCCCCTGTACTACTGATTGACAGAATCAGCTCCTAAATGCTTTATTCCATGCATGGGTCCTCTCAAGTGATCTATGGTATGATCCCAGTTGTTCTCATTAGGGGTAATGTATAATTAATGACCATGAGATGAGCAAGGCCAGACTCTAGCCAAATGGGATAGGTTAATTAAAGCACAAATGGGAAATTGGTTAGGCTTAAAATAACTCACAAGGGCAGCTAGCCTAGTGCTTGCCTATGAACCTAGAAGGCTTCCAAGACTGGATTATTACGCACATATTTATACCAGGGTAATTGGTCTTAAATATTATCTACTTCTATAACATTGATGTGCCCATCCATGTATTCTAGTAGACTTAAATCTAGATCCCACACAATTTTTTTTTATTATAATGGAATATGAACTGCGATTTCTGATCATGCACCTTCTGAATGCTTTCTTGGGTGGGAAGACCTAGAAACACTGGCAATTTCCTACTGCTTATTTCAACAAGGAGATGTCTGGTGAATTGTGATGCAAATAGTGGATTTTTTCAATAATGGAACTTGATATTGTACAACAGAAAATTAAGAGATATTGAAAAGTACTCAAATTTATTGTGGGGAAAAATAGGGAAACATGTTTTGGGAATAAAATGGGAGAAATTAGTGAAGCCTCAAAACAGAATCTATTATAGTGAAGAGGATTTAGAGAAAGACATATAAATTGTGACTTCAAATAGAAATTTTATTGTATGATAAACATGTTTCTACCACCTCAATCAAAAGCATGCTCTCCCAAACTAAACACCTCGTCAACGGCAGCCAACCTACTCCCAGCTATTTCTTGAAACTCGCAGCAGATGATATTGCTATCCAATCTCCACTCTCAAAAACAGATCAATTGTTGAAAACTATGTGCCCAAACTCTGGAAAATATCCTATGTTACACCCATACATAAAGGTGGACCTCCACTGAATTTAATAACTATAGACCCATTTGCTATACTCTCCCCCCTGGCCAAAATCCTAGAAAAATGCATCCATACCCACTCAGCATGGTTTCAGACCTGCTCATAGTACTTACTACAGTTCTCCTCTGCTTCACACACAATAAACCATCTCAAAAACGAATGCCTGCAGGTCTCAATTCTATTTTTAGATATGTCCAAAGCATTTGACACAGTCTCACACCAAATCCTGCTAAACAAACTAAACCAATATCACCTATCAAATTCCACTTTTACCTGGTTCCAAAGCTACTTAACTGACAGGTGGTACCAGGCTGTGAAATTGGAAAATTCTCTCTCTCTTCACAGCTGCCCATAACTATAGGAGTCCCACAGGGTTCTACCTTAGGACCACTACTGTTCACAATCTTCACAAATGACCTCTATATCGTCACACAGCATGCATCTATCATTCAGTATGCAGACGACACTACCGTAATCTGTGCTGCACAAAATATTTCCACCCTCCTGCAAGCAACTCAGCTAGCACTCTCTGATGTTGAAAACTACCTTACCAAAGCCCAACTTACCCTCAAACCAAAGAAAACTCAGCTTATGATTATAACCAGTTCTAACAAAAACACTGAAGTCAATTCACTATCTACTCCACAAATGCTACTCCAATCACTCCAGTGGCACAGGCTAAGCTATTGGTAATAACCATAGACCCGACCTAAAATTTGACAGTCATCTCAACTTAACTATTAAAAATGTACATGCCAAACTGGGGTCACTCTACCATATCAAACGGTTTCTTACCAACAACACAAGATCAGCCATTGCTCACTCCCAGCTTCTATCCACCCTACTCTATGCATCTCCCATTCTGACTAATCTCAACAAAACTGAACTAAGCAAAATGGAAGCCTGCTATAACAGAATTGCCTGCTTTGCTGCAAATTGCTCATATAGAGCTCATCACTGTACTGCTTTGAGTTAGTTCCACTGGCTTGACCTGCCCAATCTCCTAACTCAGTTCTGCCTCTGTCACTCTATTACCTCCCCAATAAGTGTACTGTCCTCAAAAACCTAGTACATCACTCAGCCAAAAGGCCTCGCAGATCATCAAGTGAACTACTACTAGAAGTCACCAACAGCTATAATAGCTTTGGAGACAAACTATATAGCGGTTCAGTGGCTAAAAAAATGGAACTCTCTCCCCACTAGCATACAAAACATATTGTCCAAAGCCTCCTTTAAAAACCTCATTAGGCAGCATCTCAAGCAAGGCTGGCAGTGCCATGACTGCTCCCCAGGCTAGTGAAAGCGGATAAGGCACACATACTAAGCCTAGAGTACTTGATAATAGTTTCACTCTTACAAACACTGGCTAATGTACAATGTATGTACTGTATCTATGTACTATGTATGTATTCTACCTATGTTCCAAATTTCAGCTGTACACCACAAATCTGTTTATTACCTTTATTTTTAAATTAATGTTTTCTTGTTTCCTTCTCTCCACTGTAACTGTTGATGTGCTACATACCACTGTAAAAACATGTCTATTATAATTTCTGTGTATACTTATGTCTAAATATCTAAATGTATCTGTAATTATTTTTCTGGGCGGAGCTTTTCTCCCCGGTCCTCTGCTGAAAAATGGCCTTTTCGGCTCAGACACCTCCAGTTAAATGTAAAATCTTCTTCTTTCAGCTGCTCCCATTAGGGGTCGCCACAGCAGATCAACTGTTTCCATTTCTTCCTGTCCTCTGCATCTTGCTCTGTCACACCAACCATCTGCATGTCCTCTCGCACCACATCCATAAACCTCATCTTAGGCATTCCTCTTTTCCTGTTAGCTGGCAGCTTCATCCTTAGCAACTTTTTCCCAATATACTCTGCATCCCTTCTCAGCACATGTCCAAACCAACATAATCTTGCCTCTCTGGCTTTGTCTTCAAAACTTCCAACCTGGGCTGACCCTCTAATATACTTATTCCTAATCCTGTCCATCCTCGTCATACCCAGTGCAAATCTTAACATCTTCAACTCTGCCACGTCAAGCTCCGACTCCTGGCTTTTTGTCAATGCCACTGTCTCCAACCCATATAACATAGCTGGTCTCACTAAATAAAATACATAAAATGTTTTTTTAAGGGAATATCTGAGGGACAAACATCCAAGTACAGAGTTATAGCAAACTATTCTGGTGTTTGGTGCAGTCCCGTCATCTGGCTCCCCCCTCAACTTTAATATGTGTTAGCAAGCATCTGCTACAGTTTATGCTACTCGAGGAGCACTAAAGTGCTTAAATTAATTCCGACTGCAAATATCATACAGTCATTCATTTCTGAATGCCAGTAATAAATTGAAGACCAACTGACATCTGCCAATCGTGACCCCTAACAATTTGCATGCGGGTTGCAAGTCCAGTTCTGCCAATTCTGAATGATGGACAAACTGGAATTTCACAAAATGTGACTGATGAGGCCAAAGTCTATCAAATAAACACCACTTTACCCCCACCCAATTTATGTATAAAGGCCGACTAAAACTAGATTACTCACATGCCTTGTCAAGCAATTTAATTTAGCAATGGAGAATACAGATACACCATCTTCTCAGAAGACAGCAATTTCATAAGGCCCATTTTAGTGTTGAACGGTGACTAAAACTTAATTTTTTTTACTCACAGAATATCCAAGGTGACCATTTTGTTACAGGACCTAAACTGGGACACTTGAGGGCCACCCCGGGAAGCCAGGTCTGCAATCCCATTCTCCCAGCCCCCATGGGAGTGGAGATGGGGCAGCCATGTCATCTTGCACAGGGGCAGGCAGGCTGGCCTCCTGTCCTTTACCAGGCACTGTGGAGAAGACACTCTGTGAATAGCACCACCCAGGAGGCAAGAGGCCACATGCCAGCAGGCTTGAAGCGATGCACATTTGTTGGCGCCTGGCACCTTGGTGGTGAAAGACTGAGGTGTGCCACAAAAAGTGCCGAGATTGGGGGACCCAGGGCCATCTCCCCTGCGAGTTTGATAGCCCTAGGTGCAAGGCAAAGTGGAGAACCAGTATCACGGAAGTCTGGATGAGGGACTGTCTGAGGCTTCGTGGCCCAGCAGAGCTCCATGAGGCTAGGAAGATCCCCAGAGAGGCTCAAAGAGCATGCATGACACTGCACAATTTGGCAGCAGTTAGGAGATATGTAATCCTGGAAAAGCGCTCTCTATCTCTTGGGTAGAAGTGGAACCCCAGAGGGGGTCAGTCCCGATGGAAGTCGGGAAGGGAGAGAGAGGTGCAAAGTGGCTGGTACAGAAGAGCTCTCGCCTGGGTGAGGGGGTACAGACCATGCCCCTCTGGGATGGAAGTCTGGAAGGGGGAGACAGGCAGATAGTGACAGGGCTGGGCGAGGTCCTGCCTGGGTGAGGGGCAGGGTCAGGCAGAGCTCCCCACAATGGAAATCCTTAAGGGAGCACTAGGGTGGACATCAGTTGGGCCTGGAGAGCTCCTGCCTGGGTGAGCGGGGTCAGACAGAGCTCCCCACGATGGAAGTCCCTGAGGAAGCACTAGGGTGGACGGCAGAGGGACCTGGAGAGCTCCTGCTGGGGTGAAGGCATCCAACTTTACCCATAACCGACAGCATCCTTGAAAAATCTCAAAGTCCCAAGAGTTGCTCTGGACGGGAAAGCAGGGGGACTCTGAAGCCTTCATGAGAGACGATCTGCCCCTTAGCGGCTGAGGGGAGTTCTGGAGGAACGGACAGGATTGGAGGGAAGCTCCTCTGAGAGGGTCCAAGGGCATGATCCTGCACTTGGCAGCCTGCAGGAGACATGCAGGCGGCGGAGTCCCCTGACATGGAGGGCCATGGCTAGGGAAGGTCTCTTGGCCAGGTTGAAGGGTAGGACTGTAGGGTTTGGCCCTGACGGAAGTCAGTATGGGAGCACCAGGCAGATGGGTGTAGGGTCTGGAGAGCTCCTGCTTGGCTGAGTGGGGTAAAGCAGAACCCCCCCACGACGGAAGTCCTTGAGGGAGTGGCTGACTGATGGTGGCAGGGCCTGGAAGGCTCCTGCCATGGCAAAGGCATCTGACCTTACCCAATACCCAATGGTATCCCCAAAAAATCGCAAAGTCCCCAGAGCTGCTTAGGGTGGGAAAGCAGGGGGACTGGCAACCCTGGGAAGCCAATTCACCATTCAGACTGAGAGGTCTGAACTGGGACATTTCTGTGTCCCAAAGACAATGCTTGGGATTCCAGGACAGAGGCTTCCAAACTGGGATTGTCCTGGACAAACTGGGACTGTTGGTCACCTTGAGAATATCTGGCGTACTGTAAACCCCATCTGGAAGATAATTATCAGTTTAGTCTGTTGGTAGTAGGCAAACCTTAGCTAATATCTTGAAAATGGAACTATTACTGAAAAAAAGCAAAGTAGAGAGGAATGCTCTAATAAAGTACAGTTGTGTAAAATCTTACCATAACAGTGGATGTCTTTCTCTTCACTTCTGCATTTATTCTTCACTGTAGGGATTTCCTGCCAAGGATAACCCAACATCTGGCCAGTATATCAAAGCCTTTATGTCTTGTATGAGCAGTACATCAAAGCCTTCAGACTTGTAGGCTCCCCATACAGGAAGTAGGGCATAAAGGTGACACATGAACTTGGCTACCCAGAACTGAATTGCCCCAGTAAAGAGCAGTCTCTATATTACAAAACAGGCTATGCACATCCAGGTGGAGAAAATGCAGCTGGAAAAGGGAGACCTTAGGCCAGGAGGGAAACCAAAACAAAGCCCAAAAGAAAAAGGGGTATGGAGGGAGGGAGTGAATACTGCAACAGTGAAGAGAAGGACATCTACTGTTATGGTAAGATTTTACACAACTGTACTATGTCCTTCTATATCACTGCTGCAGTATTCTTCACTATACAGTACAAAAGCTCAAGAAAAAGATTTGGAAAAGGACGGTTGGGAAGAGCCCTCAACACACCCATGCAGAATGTCTCTAGCAAAACCTAGCCTTAGAAACTATATTCAATTCATAGTATTTAGTAACGGTATTCACTGAAGACCAAGTAGCAGCTTCAAGGATGGAACTGCTGCTCAATCCCTTGAAGAAAGCACTAGAAGAGGCAACAGTCCTAACAGAGTGAGTTTTAATGGAAGTAGACAGACATTTGTGATGAAAAGAACAATAGGAAATGGTCTTCAATATCCAAGAAAATATGGTTTACTTAGAAACACCTAAACCCAATGTCCTGGAATGAAAACAAATGAAAAGCTGCTTAGACTTATGAATGGCCTTAGTTTTATCCAAACAACACCTCAGCTGTTTGTGCATATCCACGGTATATAGGACCATCTCAGTAACACACTGAGGAGAAGAAAAAAGGGAAGCGAGTTATACCACCTGATTCAAAGACAACTTATTAACCACCTTGGGCATAAAAGAAGGATTAGTACAAAGGGACACCCTGCCCTTGTGAAAAAACATAAAATGAAGAATGGGTCTTGAAGCTTACAAACCCTCCGAGCAGAAGTAACAGCAAGTAACAACACAGTCTTCCAGGTACAGTGTTGTTGAGAAGTTTAACCTACAGGGTCAAAAACAGCCTGTGTCAATTTTTCTAACATAAAAATTAAGCTCGCAAGCAGGAGAAATAGGCTTCCTTGGGGGCCTAAGATGCACAATGCCTTTTATGAAACTGTTTGACCTCAAATTGATAGGTCAAAGGAGGATTAAAGGCAGAAAAGGAAAATTACCTGTCAAGTGTGTCTTTAGAGAATAATTAGCCAAGCCAGACTTGAGTAACTCACACAAATAGGAGAAAATGAAAGGGACCCCCCACTGGAAAAAGGTTCAGGTTATGAGAATGGCATCATACAGAAAATATTTTCCATTCTGACATACAAGACTTTCAGATTTCAGGTTTTCTTGCCTCCTGTAAAACCCTGAGGCAAGTCTTTAGAAAAAAAGTGCCTAAATGGAATCAAAATCCTATTACCCACAGTGTCAGTTGAAGAGTGGATAAGTGAGGATAGATGACTGACCCCTTGTCTTGTGTGAGGAGGTCCAACCAGTGAAGTAACTTGTGGTGATTGCCCTTGGCCAGATGCATTAAGAGGGGCACCAGTGCTGTCTTGGCCAAAAAGAAGTCACTAGCAAGATTTCTGGGGAATCCAGCTAAATCTTCTGCAGGATTCTTGGAAGTAGGAGAAAGGGAGAGAAGGCAAAGAGAAACATCCCCTTCTAAGGAAATGAAAGGTTGTCCCTCTTCCATGCCAGATGTCAAGCATTCTGGAACAGAAAAGCAGGAGCTGCCTGTTCAGATGGGAGGCAAAAAGATCTGCCTGAGGAATACCGCACCGATGGGCTATGCCCAGAAACAAGTCTCTGTGAAGCATCCATTCGTGAGCTTACATTTTGGGGCTGCTCAAGGCATCTACCACTAGATTGTTCTATGAAGGAATACACACTGCCTGAAGACTTAACTGATAACTGAGAGCCAGATCCCAAGCCTGAACATCCAACCTCCGCAGAAGGTAAGACTTTGTGCCCCCTTGCTTGTTGACATACCACATTACTGTGGTGCTGTCTTCAGAGGGCCTGGAGACAGCATGTGGTGAAAAGCCTGAAGGGCCAGAATCAGAGCTCTCGTCTCTTTGATATTGATATGGTCTGAAATCTGATGGAGGGACCAAAGACTATGAACTTTCAGATGACCACAGGAAGCCCCCATATCTAGGAAGAGTCAGTCAACAGTTCTTGAGAAGGAACCACAGACTGAAAGGGCAGGCCTGTGTTGAGGGAAAGTTGCAGAATCTACCACTCAAATTCCCGCTTTAGACAAGGAAGGAGAGGAGCACTGAAATCCAGAGGGTGGCAATGCTAAAGGCAAACTGAATTCATGTACCACTGAAGCTTCCATGTGTGCAGTCTGGCAACAGGAAGTATTGGAAAAGAAAAGGCCATGAATCCCAGGACTCGAAACAACTCTCTGGCTGGAACAGCAGGCAAAGGATGGAGAGACTGAAAGAAAGCTCCAAAGGACAGAACCTTTGGAGGTGGAAGAGTCGCCAACATTGGGACTATGTAAACTCTGCAACCCAGATGCACATAATCCTAAGGAGCAGTCAGGATAGACTTTTGAAAGTTGATAGTGAACCCCAGATCCTGTAACAGACAGCTGGGAGAAGGTGCCTAAAGCAATAAGTCATCCAGATAAGGAAAGATATGAATACCTTGAAGCTTGCAAAAGGCAATCACAGAAGCTAGGCATTTTGTGAATACCCTTGGAGTAGTAGAGAGGCCAAAGTGGAAAGCACAAAACTGAAAATGAAAGGAAGAAACAGAGATATTTAAAAACTTCCTGAAAAGAAGTTGAATTGAAATATGAAGGCAAGCATCCCTTCAGATCAAAGCACACTAGAAAAGCCTGGGGTAGTACAAGAGGAAACACGGTTAGAGTACGCATCCGGACAGAAGGAACCTTCTGAAAGATGTTGAGCAAGGATAGATCCAGAAGAGGTCTCTAAGTGCCCCCCTTTTAAGGGGCCAAGAACATACTGGAGTAACATCCCTTTCCTAATTGAGAAGGAGGGACAGGTTGAAGAGTTACCTGGTCCACCAGGGACTCAGGAACCTCTGAGAAATGAGGAAGCTGTTCCAGAGAAGGTTGTGGAATCCCTGAGAAAGGATGGAGAGACTTCCATGACATGAAGTAACCCTGATGGATGATGGATAGAACCCAAGAATCTGAGGTGACGATATGCCAGTTTGGAAAAGAGAGAGGGAGAACCGAAAGGACAACAAAACCTGGCCAAGGGGTTTGGATGTGGGGGGGGGGGGGGTTCAAGATGTCAAAGAGAAACAGACTTGTCAGATAAAGGAGGCTTCTGAGCCACAGGAACCTAAGACAACTATCACCCTTCCTGCCATTAGTGGCCTGATGAGGCTGCCTGCGATAAATAGTTCCTCTAGAACTTAGTGGCAAGGGGACACAAAAATATGTTAAAGATACTGCAAAGCTTTAGCTTTTTCCTGAAAAAACAAATATATCAGTAGCAACAGTCTGAAAGATATTTTTATTATCCAAAGCAGCATCCAGCAACTTGGCCTTACTGTTTTCAGGTAAAGACGGCGGGCAGAACCAAGGATAACGCCTCATGACAGACCTAAAGGCAGCAGCTCTGGAAGATGCATCAGCAGCATCACAGCTACACTTGATAGAGTGACAAAACAACCTGAGAGGTAGAACACAAGATAGAGCAGAATATTTTGCTTCAGAATCATGGAGGTTAGAAATAACTTGACAAGCCTGGGTAATTAAGGCCAAAGCATATCTAGTCATGTGGGTCTGGTAATTGATGGCCTGAAGGGCCAAACTAGAAGCAGTATAAACTTTCTTACCAATTATTTCCATTGCCCTACTATCTTTATCTGAAGACTGAAGCTTAGAAGAGGGTGAAAGTTTACAAGGCTTGTCAGAGGAGACTGACACCAGAACAGGATCAGCAAAAAGATGCTTAAGAATTGACAATCCTCAGGAACCTTATAGAACCTGTCAGGTTTCTTTGCAACAGGAGGCTGAGAATCAGGAAACTTAGAAGCAGCTATAAAGGTGTCTAACAAAGCAGCCAACACAGGAAGTACTGCAGAAGGTTTAGGAGTGTCCACCTGAAGCAGCTCATAATACCTTTACTGGATATCAGACACTTCGGAATCCCACAAAGTATTCCATCATTCTAGATATAGTGTCTCCAAAAGACATTTTCTCAAAAAGGGACTCGGAACTAATGGACTTTTCTTCATCAGAACCATAAGCCAAAAGCAAATGTATCTGGGAAGAGTACGGAAAGGACCCATCGTCAGACTCTGAATCCTCATGTGAGGAATTGGGTTCCCTAGTCCATTTGGAAGGAGTTGAAGTAAAAGGGAGAGTTATTCACAGAAACCCCTTGGGGTGGCTTCAGGGTTATTAACGCATTAAATAGGCCCGGAGTAAACTCCTTCCATTCCCAATGCAGATCCTTAGGTCATAGTGTAGCCTTCCTGAGATCACAGATGCACAGGTGAGAGAGCTGCCCTCTCCAAAGCTAAAAACACAGCATCAATGGGACCAGACAGTGTCCCGGGCTGCGTCTTACACGAGCTCCAAGAAGAACTAAACCCTCATATAAAGTCACTATTCAATCTCAGACGTACTACAGGATATGTTCCCAAGGAATGGCATACAGCAACAGTGGTCCCACTCCACAAAGGTGGTGCCACAACAGACTCTGGAAACTATCGCCCTATAAGCCTGACTAGCCTGGTCTGCAAAGCTATGGAACGTATCATCATGGAAATCATAAACAAAGACATTGGGAACCTCCAGACACTGGATCATACCCACTTTGGCTTCGTTAAGGGCAGATCTTCCCTCTTGGACCTGGTCGACTTCTTTGAAACAGTTACCAAAGCCATAGATGAAGGGAAGGTAGTCCACACAGCCTACCTGGACCTCGCAAAGGCCTATGACACAATACCCCACTCGGGCATCATAAGTAAGCTCACCAGCTTAAATATCAACCCCTATGTCACAAGATGGGTTGCAAACTGGCTCAGGGATAGAACCCACATGGTCAGAATAGCAGGTGCCATGTCAGACTCTAAACCAGTTACAAGTGGTGTCCCTCAAGGCTCAGTCCTGGGACCTCCCTTGTTCGGTACATATTTCTCCGAGGTACAGGCTAACACGGGTGGACTATGGCTGACCAAGTTTGCAGATGACTGCAAACTGGTTGCTATAATCGACTCTCCAACTGACACAAGCATCCTCCAAAAGGGTCTCACAGAGACGGATAACTGGTGCCAGAGCCATGGCCTAAAGCTAAATGCCAAAAAGTGCATAGTCATCCCCTTTGGAAAACACAAAGTGCCCACAAATTACCACATAGGTGGTAATCCATTAAGTACAGAAGAAGTAATTAGGGACTTGGGGGACCCAAGTAGATAGCAATCTCTCCTTTGACAATCACATTGCCAAAGTGGTTAGAAAGACCTTCTATATAGCCCACCTTATCACATCAAGATCAAGAGAGGTCATTGTGCCCCTCTACTCATCACTTATCAGGCCCATAACCGAGTACAATGCCCAGTTTGGGATGTACCTTACCAGACACCTTCAGCAATTGGAAAGACCCCAAAAGTATCTCACCAAGAGGATCAAGGGGCTCAACCAGATGCCCTATGCAGTTCGGCTAAAGAAACTCCAGCTCTACTCAGTTGCGTACCGCCTACTCAGAGGCGATCTGTGTCTGACGTATAAAGCCATGTCCAACCCAGAATTAATGGACATGCTTCACCTCAGGAAATCTAAATCCCTTAGAGCTACACACTCCAGGGACCTGAACCTCAGCACAGAAATAAATAGGATTTGCTGGAGGGACAGATTGATATCCCAGAAGCTCCCCTCACTCGAACAAAATCCCAATCCATGTCAGGCAGAGCCCCTCACTGACCCTCCAAGAGAAATCTTGACGAATGGATGGGAGATCGTAAAGTTTACCCCTGGGATCTCTTCTGTGTCGCTGCTTGACAGAGGGAAAGTAAACAAACCTTAAAAGGGCTACCTTCTGTGACCTACTATACAAAGGGAGTCAACTAATCTAAAAGGGTGGCGAAAGCCAAACATACTCTGGCTAGGCTTATAAATGCCCTAGGGCAGATAGCCCAATATCAGCCTATGAACCTATACACAAATATGCCAAGTCTTCTGTTTTTTCTTGGTAGGGGAATCAGCCCTAACAAACATGAGAGATTCAGACCCTTGATGAGATTTAATAAGAGCACCTGGAACCTCTTCCCTGACCAGAATCTGCAGAATCCCTCTACGGCCCTCAGAGATTATAAACCACGGTTTCCCCTCAATGCGTGGAGCAGATGCCTGCAAAGCCTCAAAGGACATGCAGAAGGAAGTATCCATGCTGGCCTCCAATAGGGTCATGGCAGAGGAATCAGACGTTGACACCAGACAGCCTACAGAGCTATCACCCTCTTGTAGGTTCACAGGTGATACTAGGCTATTGGCCTGGAGGCCCTTATAAGTATAGCCAAGAATTTTGCCCATGTCTCCACAAAGTCAGCACCGGTTTCCCCTGCCTAGCAGGGACACAGGTGGGATCCCAAGGGTGTATTTTCTGTTTCCCATCCAGTTGTCCAGGCACTGCTTGACATGGAGAGGGAGTCTATTCCATAGATGGGGGAGTCTTTGGGACACAAATCTATCACACCAACAATTTCTATTAATGTCACAGACCAGGTTGAGGCCTTGCATGCGGGTTGCGCAAGTGGAGTCTGACTTATGGATATGCGGCAATTCCATCAAGGCTGGGTCTGAGAGGGCCTTGTATGCCAGACACAGGTCACCTCTGAGCAGTCTGTACGAGACTGAGTAGAAGGAAAGGGCTTTTAGTCTATCTGGTCTCACCAGCTGCTGTATGTGTTTGGCAAGGTACATGCTGAAGGGGCCAGTGTACTCAATAATGGGTCTGATAAGGGAGGAGTACAGGGATGCTATGACCTCCTTGTTCCTGGATGAAATACCCTTACTTATGAGGTGGGCGATGTAGAAAGCCTTCCGTACATCAGAGGCAACACTGTGGTTAAAAGTCAGGTTGTTATCAACCTGGGTGCCCAGGTCCCTCGCAACCGATTGCATGCATAGCACGTTGTTATTAATGTGATAATTAGTGGGGACTCCATTTTCCCCAAAGGGGATAATGATGCTTTTCTTTGTATTCAGTTTGAGGCCATGCTTCTGGCATGGCCCTCTTGGAGGATGTTCACAACACTAGGGGAATTTAAGACAGTACCCAGCTTACAGTCATCTGCAAACTTGGTCGGCCACAGACCACTGGTTTTGGCTTGCGCCTCAGAAAAGTATATCCCAAACAGTAGAGGCCTCAAGACTGATCCTTGGGGTACACCACTCATTACGGGTCTACTACTAGAGGTGGCGTCCACTATTTTAACTGAGTTCTATCAGTAAGCCAGTTGGCTACCGATCTGGTAACATTTGGGTTGATGCCTAGCTTGGGAGAGTATCTATTATGCCCAAGTGGGGAATAGTGTCGAAGGCTTTGGCTAGGTCAAGGTAGGCAGTGTGCACGGTCTTCCCCTCGCCCATGGGTTTGGTGACAGTTTTGAAGAAGGTGACCAAGTTTAACGGGCATGATCTCCCTTTGACAAAACCAAACTGTGTGGGGTCAAGCGTTTGGAGGTTGCCAATGTCCTTGTTTATAAGGTCCATGATAATGTGTTACATGGCCTTGCAGATCAGGCTAGTTAGGCTGACGGGCCTATAATTGACTGGGCCAGTGGATGCTCCACCTTTGTGAAGAGGGATGACAATGGCTTTTCCTCCATTCGGTTGGGATGAAGCTGCTACCCAGGCTTTGGTTGAATAGGGTGCCTAATGGAGCCGAGAGCTCATGCCTGAGTTCATGTAGGATACAGTCAGGGATGTTGTCAGGTCCCATGGAGACTGTATTTTTGCCTTTGAGAGGGCATTAAACACCTGCTCTTCTTCTGCTTTCTTCTACAGAAATGTCCAATGGAGGCTAATCTGACAAACAATCCAGCTGAGATTTGTTCACCTTCTTACTTAACAGTATCTTGGCTTTAGAAGATTCTTCCATGCTACCCTGGGCTAACAGTTTAAGCCTATGGTTCTTGAGATAGATGGCCAAGGAAGACAAATGGCTTTTAAGAGTCTTAGGCACAAACGCTTTACAAATGCTACAGGATGTATGGTAATGGGATGACGAACTCTAGGTAACAAAAAAAGAATAAGACCAAAGGAAAAAGGAAAAAGGAAAAAAAAAAGGACCCCAACTGGGCACTTATCTAATAGCAAGGTTTTCAGCACAGCAAAAGGCATTCAGACTGACAAGTGATGATGGCGTTCTGACTGCTGGCAAAGATGTTCTGGGTAACTACAGCCATACATCACCTTTATGCCCTTTGTCCTGAATGGGGAGCATACATGTGGCGTATGGTGCATACAAGATCTAAAGGCTTTAATATACTGTCCAGACGTTGGGCTATCCTTGGCAGGAGACCCCTACAGTGAAGAATACTGCAAAAGTGATATACAAGGACATCTAGATTTAAGAAACACCTTTAACAGGATATAGAGTACAGGGTCTAAAGGAAAGCTGAAAATTAAGGAAGGTCAGTCAAACTCATTTTATTTATTTAGACGGCCTAGACAGGGATGCCCCTTGTCACTTCTGTTCACTCTTTCTGAAACACTAAGCAGTGAGGATATGGGAATCCAGTTTGTACAGTTACAAAACTAGAGAAAAGGAAGTGAATATGTTACTTTTTGTTTAAGATATCTTGATTCATGTGATTCAATCTTTTAAGGATAGCAGTTTTTGAATTACATGTTCAATAAAACACTTAGCAGCAGTTTATGTTAACTGCAATCCTGTACAAGAGCTTGGAAAGTAACATGCTTATTTTTGAGGGACTCTTGTATTTAGAAATTTGGCTTAGCAATACAGAAGAAGACAGTGGCAGCTCATGCCATCGGACTGCAACCCCCCCCCCCCAGCTGTGAGGAAAAGTTAAAAAAAATTATAACATTGCTCGGCTCTAAGCAAGTCTGACTTGCAAATTCCCGGAACTCGAACTGCGCATGCTCATCGAGTTCCGGCGTTTTTTTTTTTTTTTTAGTTTCTGTAAATCATTCCACACTGCCAAGCAGTCCAGATTAATGAGAGAGGAAAGGCATCAGTGTGATGCCCAGAAGCCTATGCAGTTAACCACACAGTGAATTGGAAGGGGGTCGGACTGCCATGTCCGCAATCACGTACGTGACGTTGACGGCTGCATGGCTGCTGATTGTTTATAGCTCTCTTTTTCGAGAAGAGAGCAAGAACCAATCAGTAGTAGCAGCAACAGCACAGTATTTGGATTATTTGCTACAGTGCTACCGTTGCTCGAACAGCTTTGTTTGCTGCTTTGGCTTTGCTTAGTTTTTTTTTTGGAATTTACAACAAAAGGAGAGGTCAAGCAGAGAGAGGAGTTGGTCAGACTAGAAGTAATTTTTGCTTTTGCAATTACTTTTTATATTTTCTGAAGAATGAAGACTTCAGGTGCAGTTAATTACTGCAAAAATGTTGTGTTCTGCATGTTTTACTCACAGGACTGTTGCCAAATGGCAGAAGAGCACAGTTTTAGTTCTCTGGGCAGTATGTTTTCAGTTTTAGTACATGGCAGGTATGTTAACTTTTAAATGCTTATGTTACTTGAACATTATTTTTTGCTTGTAGACTTCCCAAATGTAATCTATTCTGATCTGTTTTACTGGAAACTTGTACATGTATGTTTTGACTAGTTGTGTTCCTCTCATGATAATTTGATCTTCTGTTTCAATTCTTGGCTATAAACCACAATATTTTCTCTATAGAGGTTTTCAGGTAAAATGCAAATGGGGGTTTATATGTGGACCATGATATACGAGTTAACTGCACACTGTTGCAGCTCTTATGTGGAAAATTGTCATTGGTTTTGTATAACATTTTCTAGGATTGTGAAATGCTAGCCTTCTTACGTTTTTAATGCTGTCAAGAACTGGAATTTCTGGAAATTTAATACATGGATACAACCCTATTTTATTTTCAGCAGTTTATTTAATGAGGCCTCCAGTATGGCTGTTATTTCTCGACTGTTGCTCATCTGCCATTCAGAATGCTCTTATGATACATTTGGTACCAGGTTAGAAAATCCGATTTAAAAATGTGATTGTGTGTGTGTGTGTGTGTGTGTGTGTGTGTGTGTGTGTGTGTGTGTGTGTGTGTGTGTGTTTCTTTTCTTGTTTACTTCAGACTGGAGGTACAGTAGTAAAGCTATGTTTAGGCTCTGTGAGTTTTGCAACAGTTGTGGTTCCTGGGACATAAAAGCATATGAAACTTTAACAGTAAAATAGTTTCTTGCTCTTCTGTGCCAGGAAGCCAGTTCTCATACAAATACAGTTACAATGCACTTTAAAAGAGACAGCTGCCACAACTGTCAAGGCAGCCACTAATATGCAGATTGATTAGGCTGTGAAAGTGGAAATGTATGTGAAATGTCAACTTACCAGAACGTCGAAGTTCAAAACAGCGAGACCACAACGTTGAAACTTCGGAAAGCCAAACTCCCAGAATGTTGCAATTTAACTCTGGGAAAATCACCACTGGGCCACCATGGTAACCTTTGCCCTGTTCTCCACTGTAGTGTGATCTCGGAGTTGGTATATTTAGTTAGTGAGGGTGTGGGGGGTGCAGCCTCCCACATTGATGGCTTTAGATTTCTTCTGTTCATATTAAAGCTATTGGTGGGCCCAGTGGTGATTTTACCAGAGTTAAAATGCAACATTCTGGGAGTTCGGCTTTCCGAAGTTTCAACATTGTGGTCTCGTTGTTTTGAGCATTGACGTTCTGGTAAGTCGATGTTTCAAAGTAGACCCGTGAGCCCAGAACTGTGAAGTAGCCAGATGTAAACCATTAATGATGTAGGCAGTTAGTAGATGCATGTGAAATCCTGCAGGCTTCATTTTTTTCTTGTTTTCTGTGTGAAGGAAAGGACAGAAGTAGTTGGTGCCAGGTCTTGAGAAAATTTTCCAGTCTATCTATTAACTGTCATTTCTATCCCACACAACAGAGAAATAATCTGTGGATCCCTGTTTTGTGTACAAACAGAAATGCATACATTTTGACCTGAAACCAGTGCATACTCTTGTCTTGCTTGGATGACAGTGATGCTTGGATGATAGTAGGAAGTACATCTATGTTGCTGTGAAATCTGCATCTACCAGATTCATGTTTTACTAACTTAGGTAGTGCTCCATCTCTCCAGTTAGAGAGATTGCTAGCTTTTATTAACTCAGACTTTTTTCCTGTTTTTTTTTTTTTTTGCAGTTGCATTGGATTTTATTTTTTTCCCATTGTATATTGGTTACTTCTGCATATTTAATGTTAAGAACAACATCATCTTTATTTAGGTTTTATTAATTTTTAAGAAGATGTGACTAGTATTTTTTATTTTTGCATTGTCACTATCTGAAAAGGGAGTATTATTTTGCATTGTATATTAGCAATCTCTCGTATCTGCCTGTAATTATGTAGATCGCTTGAGCATACAATTACTAAGCTAAGTCAAGAGTGGCAGATAACTGGTGTGTTTGGCTGCTAGCCAAGTATAAGGTGGTGGTGTACCTCATCTTTCATCATGGCTTTGTAGTACTTCAGAGAATTCTGCTAGCCTTCGCTGGGAACTGTATTTGTGTCAATTTGAAAGGCAGTTTGGATGGTAATTGGCAGTGGAAGTCACAGTGGTTAAGTAGACAAAAAGTGGAGAGAAAAATGCCTGTGATGCTAGGTTAAAAAAAGAAAACACACATCCTTGTAAGTAATCCGTATGTAGCCCTAGTTTGGGTCTAGATGATGGAATAAAAATATCTAGTGCAGAACTAAATATTCTCTTTATGTTCTTGAGGCCAGGCTGTGTTTGGTGAATTCGTTATTTAATTGGATTTGTGTGCAATGTAACCTGCTGAGTATCAGTGATGTGACCTGTGACTCTGCCTGCAGATCTATTTGCAGTAGTCTAACATCTCTGAGGACCACAGTCCCTGTCCTTTCCATACCGAGGTTGTACACTGCTTAACATGACAGTGGTAGGATTCAAATCGCCTACAACGCCAACCTGATATTCACATTTTATGGGAAGTGTTATCATGTAAAAAGTCAGATTTGTGCCAAAAAAGTTAATTTCTGTGAGTTATTACTTATTTAAGCACTAAATAGTTATCTGGCCAATTGTATTTTCTTTATTTACATATTAGTTTTTGATTATAAAACAAATAAGACTCGTGTTGCATGGCCTGATCAGTCTTTGGAAATGGCTGTAAGTTGACTACTTAAAGAAATCCAATGGGCTTAACTAGTATAATTAGTAATCAAGTTGGGATAATGGATTAGAAGGTAGATGTGGTTATTTTATTATTACAGAGTGCCAGAAAAAATTGCTGAACTGGACTCAGGCATCAGTTCGTGACGGAGGCAGACACAGTCACTCTTTTTTACACTTCTTTCTTAAGCTGAGGTAGGTGTCGGCAATACCTGAATTGAAGAATTTCTGAAGGTCTTCTTTATTTAGAATGCATACCTGGGATTTACCCTGTTAAACTGTGCTGCCATCCAAGGACACATGCAAGTGACATTACTTTCTGAAATAAGTGAGACTTCAGTTAGGACTTGCTCATGTGTAGCCCCCTAAGACTTCCATATGGGAGGATATCTGACCCACACATACTCCTAAATAGTTATTACAAACCCTCCCCTACAACTGTAATCCTAAAATTAAAGGCTAAAAAAAAATGTGCTGAACAGGTGTTCTGAAAACAAGACAAATATGTTATAGTTTAAAATTCCAGCACATCTCATTGCACTAAATAAATTATTTTTTTAGCATACAAAATAGCACATATGGGATATGCCTGGCTACATCCATGATTGGGCAATCAAAGAGCCCTTCAAGTAGAACACTATCAACACTATTACCGAAGTCCGAGGAGACTATAGAGGATTTCCCGGTTTGGTCGATTTAACAAATCCTGTTATTCTAGTAATGTTCTATAAGAGTAATATTTAAAATCTACTCCATTTTTGGGCCTTTGTCCCCCCCACCACTATAGATTTTGTCCAGATTTCTTTCTTGAAGTGGTTAAGTGGTACACATATATGTAAATGTGGATTTGGAAACTGGATCACCTTGTGCATTCATAAACATGACGAGAGAGTGCTTCAGAATATGCAATGGCAGGTTACAAAATATGCACATATTTGTCACATAGAAATGACACTGAACCATGAAACTATCTGTAAACAACCTGCACGAAGAAAACTACACAGGAAAAAAAATTAATATGGCTGATCACTTTTGTTCCTGTAAGGGAAGTTCATTAGAATAATTACAAACCTTTAATTAACACATCATATAACATTCCTTAACCACCACAGGATTCAAAAGCCACATGACTATCATGAGCAAAGTAAGGCACAAATAATGTACACTAGAAAGTTATAAATTGACTTGATAATGTGACATATCGTCATATCAGGAAATATTCTAGAACAAACATCCATGTCTTTATACTGGGTTGTGGGAAACGGAAAACAGGGCAATACGAGTTTTATATTTATTTTGTACCTTTCTCTTTTTTCTGAGTGACCTTGCTGTTACCACATTTACAAGAATGGGGTTGTCAGAATAGGACTCTCACATGGGAAATTCAGACATGGCCCACAAGAAAAATTATTATGCCTAAGAGTTTGGTGATTTTTCTTCTACTTATAATTTGGGACAGTGACTTTTTGTTGCTTGAGAGGTTTTAATTTAGATTATTCATGTTATGGTGTTGACAGGCAAAGCATGATAAACTTTGGTTACCTCTGAAGTTTGGGGTTGTGAGATCTAATAAAATGTTACATTAGTTCAGTGTCCTTAAGAAGTCTAGTCTTTTTGATGGAGCATAGTCTTTAGATTTGGCAGTGTGAATTGTTCTAAAATGAGCCATAATTCCATAGCTTATTTTTGCAGTTACAGTATAAAATACGTTGGTCAAAGCAAACGTTACGGTGTCATGACATTAAATAGGATGAAATCTTTTATTGTTTCATGTAGTCTTTTGTCAGTGGATGGACTTGTTTCTACAAGATCTGTTAAATTCTTATGCAGGAAGTGCTAAAAATAAAATAACTACTAGGATTTTTCTGAATTAATTATGACTAACAGGCAAAGAAAGCAGCAGACTGTACTGATCTTATGGATGGATATTGTGCCTAAGGGATGGGCGATTGAGTAAAAGTGAGTTGACAGTTGTGCATGCCAGTAAACTGGCATTGTGGAATGGGATGTTTCTATACAGTGCTTAGTATCATTCAATTCATTGCCCATTAGTCTTCTAAAGTTTAATGAACATGTGAGATGTCAGTTGGCTGAATGACTATGGGAAGTAGCAGACAAGAAGCATGTGGAGACATTATTAAAAAGAAAAATCACACAATTCATTACAATGTACTGTGTAGAGTATTCAGCATGTGCCACAATGACTGAGCATTTATTTCATGTGAATTGATAAGTATGGCCAGCATTGATCCCACTGTACCATAGCCCCCCCATTTCTAGTTGGCCACACCCCTTCCTGTTGGCCCCACCCATTCAGCTGTCTCCTGCAGCCCCCACTTTGATTTGAAGTCACCAGCCACCACTGGTACAGGACTTGGTACAAGGAATTGAAAAAAGTTTGAAGAACGATTTAAAGATGGGAGCAAATAACTAGAGAGAGAATGGTAATAGAGGGGGATACAGTACAGGCAAAGAGAGAAGAAAAGGGGAAGTAAAAGATCTGCTGTGGTACAATTTTTAGTCAAAGCTATAACACAAGCTGCTGATAAAAAGGGGATAATTAGTAGGGCATATAAAATAATGCACAATCAGAGGAGATTAGAAAAGACTGGAAAGCAATTTACAAGGAATCAATGGGAGGACATACATATGGCTCCCAGGTATGTAACACAGTCCAGCAGGTTTAAGATTTTTGCTTGGAATTGTTTGTATAGGTGTTTTTCCACCCCAAGCAGACTTAAGGAATCCCCCCCCCCCCCCGAGTAGCTAGCAACCACTGGAGGTGTGATGGGAAAAAAAAGGTAACTGGGAAGATTTTTTCAGAGTGTAACAAATTGGCAGATTAAAACAAATCCCTACAGAGTACTCTGAAAAATACTGGGAGAACACATGGTTGTAACTAAGGAAATGATTATTTTCATTAAGTACTGGATCCAAATTGCCTAGACATAGTAAGGCCTTATTAAGTTTAATTCTCCTGGTTGCTAAAAAATCAATCACTAGAAAATGAAAAAATCTAAACCTACTGTATTTGAAATACTAAATATTGTAAAGAAAATAAAATAACTGGAAGAGGGGTCTTAGGAAGATGGATCTTTAAAAAAGGGAAGGAGCAAATTACATAGAAATAAATGGAATTTGTGGGAAAAATGTTCAGGAGGAGTGAGGTTTAAGAGAAAGCAGGAATTGAGTAATTTATGTAACAGTAGATTGAAAGACAGTTTTTATAAATACAGAAAACGTAATGCATTATCTGTGCAAATGGAAAATGTTAATACAGTTTGTTTTCTTTTCTATTAACGTATGTGTGCAAGTCTTATATGATATTTAATTACGATGTTTGAAAAAAATATTTAAAGGGATGGAAGATGCACAATTAGAGCTGGATCACATAAGTCAGGCTTATATCTGTGTTTCCCTGTTGCATGTTTTTTTTTTCAATTCTTTTCAGCACATGCACCTGCAAATTTTTAGAAGGTTAATTAAGAATATAAGCGATTTTTACTTTTGGTGGAAGAACCATATTCCTTTAGATAAATTAACTTTTTCTAACCATAGGAAAGGTCTGAATGCACCTGACTCTTACCATTATCATTACCATAATACAGAGCAATTTAAACTGTGATATTTACTAACATTGCATTCATACAATCTCATATACAACAAACTCATAGCCGTTTCAAATTTTTATACCAAATTCTTTGCTAGGGTGGCAGTACAGCCTTATTTTTGGAACTTGGAAGAAGCCGCCCTATGTTATGAAGTAGGCCACAATAGTGATATACAGCAATGAGACTGGGAAGTCTATATTTTGCCAAAAAAAAAAAAGATAACTTTGATCTGTACCTAGTCTAGAACTGCACCCTGTAAGGTTATACTGTGTTGCAGTTAGATCCAAACTCCTGTACTTTACTGTTATGACCAGGGAATGTAAAATTTTACTAAACATAACATAATTAGAAGCAAATAAACAATAACGGCAGTTGGCAGCACAGCAAACATATACAGTCCACAGGATATTTCAAACGAACCACCTTCAAAGCATAAGGAGACAGCAAAAATCTAGTAATACAAATTCGGTTTAATAAAACAGTAAAAGATCGGTAAGCGCTTTCACCATATAAACTATGGCGTCATCAGACCGTTATAATAAAAGTTTTACACTAAAAACATGCATATAAAGCAATTCTTAATTAAAAACAATTCAAACTCACCAATCCTCACTCATACATCTCCATCCTGAATTTACAAAAACATGATGCCATCACTACACTCATACTCCTTTTTTTAAAGGAAGATTTACTTAAACTGCAACATACATTTACAAATAAGTCCTGTTGCATAATCCCATCACTGCTGATCACATACTTTCTTACCTAGGCAAACCTCTCTTTTTAAATGCAGGTTTTATAGACACAACACTATTGAGTCCAGAGCCTTTATCGGCTCCCAACTTAAGTATCCACCTAAGTTCAGCCTCTTCAGTCCTATTATCAATATTGCCCATCCTCATACCCACTCTTATAACTTCCAGGGCTTTGTACTTCAATTCATGTACCCTATGGCTACCAACTACATATTTAGCCAAGGCATTGGTAACACTGCCTGTCCGGATGCTGTATTAATGTTCCCTAATACGATCTCTGAACATACAGTTAGTTTTTCTAACACAGAACCTCCTGCAGCAGTTACAATGTGCCAGGTAGACTAAGTATTTCATGGTACAGCATGCTTTTACTCTAGGCTTGTAGACCTTAGCCGTATTTGGATGTACAAAGCTAATATCAGAATCTATCAGTCCACAGAAATTACAAGTGCCACAGAGGATAGTGCCATACTCATCAACAACTTCCTTAGCCTCTCTATCAGGGTAGCACAACAGCATTTTAAGTGAATCGCAATTCGTATGTCTAAACCTAGGCATCTCACCCTGAAATGCTGTTGTGCTACCCTGATAGAGAGGCTAAGGAAGTTGTAGAGGAGTATGGCACTATTCCATGTGGCACTTGTAATGTCTGTGGACTGATAGATTCTGATATTAGCTTTGTACATCCAGATACAGCTAAGGTCTACAAGCCTAGAGTAAAAGCATGCTGTACCATGAAATACTTAGTCTACCTGGCACACTGTAACTGCTGCAGGAGCTTCTATGTTGGAAAAACAAACCGTATGTCGTATTAGGGAACATCAATACAGCATCCAGACAGGCAGTGTTACCAATGCCTTGGCTAAATATGTAGTTGTCAGCCATAGGGTACATGAGTTTAAGTACAAAGCCCTGGAAGATATAAGAGTGGGTATGAGGATGGGCAATGTTGGTAATAGGACTGAAGAGGCTGAACTTAGGTGGATACTTAAGTTGGGAGCCGATAAAGGCTCTGGGCTCAATAGTGTTGTGTCTATAAAACGTGTATTAAAAAAAAGAGAGGTTTGCCTAGGTAAGAAAGTATGTGATCAGCAGTGATGGGATTATGCAACAGGACTTATTTGTAAATGTTATGTTGCAGTTTAAGTAAATCTTCCTTTAACAAAAGGAGTATGTGTAGTGATGTCATCACGTTTTTGTAAATTCAGGATGGAGATGTGTGAGTGAGGATTGGTGAGTCTGAATTGTTTTTAATTAAGAATTGCTTTATATGCATGTTTTTAGTGTAAAGCTTTTACTATAACGGTCTGATAAAGCCATAGTTTATATGGTGAAAGCGCATACCGATCTTTTACTTTTTTATTAAAGGGAGTTTGTATTACTGGATTTTGCTGTCTCCTTATGCTTTGAAGGTGGTTCATTTGAAATATCCTGTTGTCTGTATATGTTTGCTGTCCTGCCAACTGCCGTTATTGTTTATTTGCTTCTACTTATTACTGCGGATTTGGGCAGTTGGCTTACTTGTTGGGTATCTCTGCTTTTGTACTAAACATAACATAATGCTGTAACACTTTCTGTGTCTAAGTCATTAGCAGATCAGGCAATCATCCAGATACAGGAAAATGAGTATGTGATGATTCCTCAAATGTGCAAAAAAAACTACAGTTAAACATTTTGCTCATATTTTTGATGCTGCAAACAAGCCAAATGGAAGAGAAGCAAATGAAAGGTAAAATCTGTTACTCAAATCCTCATATGCTTCACCTGAGGTGGTCTTAATAGAATGGAAAAATGTGTGTATGCTGACTCTAATTTCACTATAAATTAATTTTTGTTTTCTCTAAAACAGTGCAGCATTTAAGTTCAGGATTCTGAACTTCATTATAATGAAGCTGTTCATATTCTGAAAACCACAGCATGGTTTCTCCACGATTTGTTTTTCTGGAAGCAAAAATGTTCTGAAATTCAATTCTGTTTCATCATGGTATTTTGAAAGGCACTGTACGGCCCTCTTCGTAGGAACTGTTCCATCCTTTTAATGCAATTCTAGCCTAATGAGGTGGACTGCAAAGAACTGTTAAAACATACAGGTAAATGTTGAAAATGTTTTAAAGAACTTTCTGAAATGGTCTGTAAATACTACCTATCTTGAGACGGTATTTTTCCCAGTTTGCAAATTAAAGCTAAAAGCTGTTTTGAAAAGTATGGTGGGATAGCAGTTAATACTAGATGGAGACTGTAGAGTCAGGAGGATCTTTTCATTACCAAGATTAAAATGCACATAATGGTGGTGAGGATGAAGCAGACTGTCTACTCTTGCTGGACCTTTGTACAACTGTTTCCTAAAGAATTCTTCAGCTAGGATTGTACTTAAATGAATATGGCATTAGTGATCCATTCTAATGTGGATTTTGGGTTACACTTAATAAAATCCTTAAAGACGCCTTAAAGTGAGAGATTAGTGTTAGTATTCTGTTCTGGTCCTCTTAATCAGCCTTTGATTTTATGGACCATGCCATCCTACTGGACTGTTTAGAAAACTATTTTGGTTTCTCTGGAATCCTCCTGGACTGGTATGTCTCATGTCTTTCTGGACACTCCCAAAAGTATCAAGGATTCATTTCTCTTTCTCCCAACCATTAGACTGTGGGGTACCCACAGAGTTCTAGTTTTAGTACTTTGCTTTTCACCATTTATGTAATGCAGGTAGGGGACATTATTAATTCAAGAGCCCTGCATTATCACTGTTATGCAGATCACACAGCCTTACCTTCATTTCCTCATGACTTTACCTCTGTGTTTAATTATTTGACAGAGGAGACAGAAGTCATTCATGACTGGATGGCTTGTAACTGACTCAAAATCAAACTGTTTCTATGGTTAGGCATGCTGCTCTTTAGGATTTTTTTGTGTCTGATTTGTCAACAAACACTTATTACTTTAGTGACAAGCTGTCTTGTATCTTTATAGTGTGTGATTTAGGCGTGATTACGGATGACGGACGAATGCTTAATGAACCAAATTTCAGCTGCTGTCAAGTCATGTTTTCATTTGCAGATCACCACCTAGATCAAGCACTTAATTTCACCTCATGGCCTTCGCACTTCAGCAGATACACTTGTCTCCCCCTATCTGGACTACTGCAATACTTTACATCTAGGGCTACCAGACTCAAAACTTCCCTGCTTGCAACTGTTGACAAACATTATGGCTTGGGTCCATCTTACCTTTATGTTCTGCACCACTAGATTTGTTAGTTGTTTCATCCTATAAGGAAGAATCTTTTACTTGTCAGACTTTTAGACACCGCGGTCCCTATATGTGCTATCGGCTTCCTGACTATCAGTGAAATTCTCCCACCTTGACTGGTTTTAAGAGAAAACTTATCTGAAATAGCCACTTGCTAATATTTGTCTGTTCACCTTTAATATACCCTAGTATTTACTATTCAGCAAGCAATGATATCTTCAAAACATTTATATCATTACAATTTATCTTATTATTTATCTTTTGTTTTAATTATTTCATATTGTACTTTCCTGTTTGTACACTGTAAAATGCCTGGTTACAGGAACTCAAAGCTGAAGAAGTTAAAGAAAGGTCTCTTATAAACTGGGAAATTTCTGGAGAGCACAGCATTGGTATGTGGAATAAATACTTGCCTCCAGATGTAGTCTTCCCTTTCTTTTCTTAATCTGTTAAAATCTCTTTTGTTTGTCAAAAAGTTAGTTGGCACAGTAGCATTCAACAGCTGAGCCTTCATGCCCTCGAGGTAGAAATTCAGTCTAAGATAAGAACATCTAAACAAAGCTACCTTAGTGCATATGCCTTGGATACAACAACCACTGTAAAATAAGCACTCTTTAGCATATCCATTTTTATTTTCTCAGGAGTGGAAATGATCTCCAGTTTTCTCTGCTTTGGAAAAGTCTGAATATTTTCTTGCAACTTAAAAAGACTGGAGCTCTTACAAGTTAAAATGAGTACAAAGTAATTCATGGCCATGACAGAAACATAAGCCAAGCTAAAAACCCTCTTCATGTATCCATCTAAAAGCCATGACCATTATCAAACAGAGCACAAAAAGGAAGATAATCACTCAGACACTGTAACTAACTCAAGTGGAAGACTACTCGTTAGGAAAAAGAAAACCAAAGCAGAACTCTGTTAAAGTAAAAAACATTTTTAGTGAGCCCAGTGAACTTGACCCTGTTACAAGTGCTTTCATCTGTCAATACATACTTCTTTGTTTAAATCTTTGTTTAAATATTATATTTGTTACATACATCAAGCGCAGTGAAGTCCAAAAGTAGGGAAAGAGGTGGGGATGTTGATCACAGCTTTTTATAGGTCAACTCAATGTACAACATGGCCAAGTTCACTGGCTCCACTAAAAAGGTTTTTATTTTAGCAGTGGTCTAGTTTATATACGTATATATGTATAAAAGGAGTATGGTTAACAAAAACCCTTCTTTTGATATTGCTCAGAATCTACAGAAATTATGACAGCAAGCTCAGCCTTCAATTTTTCACACTGAGCAGTTCCATAAGTGGAAATCCTGGCATAATCTGTTAGGTCTAAGATACTGAAGTGCATGTTAGGATGATGGAAATATGTTAGAAACGTCCTTCAACATACAAAACATGAATGGACATTAAAAGTGAAACTGCTTCATTCCAAGCACAGTACTTCATTTTGGAAATAAAAGGGTTACCCGAGAGAAATCCAAATAATTCACCGTCATAACTGATTCACAAGAAATTACATTACAGGGGGGGGGGGGGTAATCAAAAGAAATAATTTTGTCCCAAATCTGGATCCATGTAGGATTCAGTATGCTACACACAAAAAATGTCCTCCTTTACACAGGGTAAGGGGAATAGTAGTAGTTTTTTATTTTCCGCTTGATCCTTAACACATGACATGCTGGTCCTGCAATGGCAACTGCAAAGGCTGCTGTGAACTACTTAATTTTTGGACTAGTTTAAGATAGTCCTCAAATTATTCTTTAATAAAAACAAAGAGTAGGCTAAGAAATTATGTTAACAACGCTTTCTTCTTAGTTAGGTGTTGACCCTGAAAAACTTGTTTGACAGCACTAAAATTATGCATTCTGAACATTTCTCCCATTCAACAAGTTCCTGAATTACAAGTTTGATTTTGTGTGGCACCGATGAAGGTAATGACACCAATGTTGATCATTTTACTTCATATGAAGCCTTAGAAGATGTTGGCAATGCTAGAGTAGCTAGGATGGGGCAAAGGGGCAGCTGCCCCAGATACAAAGTACTACAGGGTGTGATTAACAGATGCTGATTGTTTTTCAGTGCTCTGCATTACTGGCATTCAAATTCCAATATTACATTTGTGATTGGAACTTATGTGCTTATCACTGTGTCACAAAAACTGAAGCAGCTGTTTGCTATATTGTAGCAAGAAAGAGCAGCGTTTTTTCCCCTAAAACCAATGCACTTGGTGTTCTGTGATAGAGGATCTTTTTTTTGTGGTCCTCAATTTACAGTTTTGGGGGATGGCACCAGATCAGGGGGACAGCACCAGGCATCAAAATACTTAGATACTCCTCTGGTTGGCAATACCTTTTACACATCTTTATGCCTGGCTTTTGGACTTCAGTGGTGGAAGTCATCAAAAGTACTTCTGCTTCTTCAAGAAACAAGGAAGCCAACCTTTCTAGTTTTTTCAGCTGCTGCACTTTTTTCTGCAACTCTCAATAGCTTTTGTAATTTCTCTGTAATTTCCTTTTCATAAACAGAATCAGACTTAGCAAAATCTTTTTTCCCTAGAAAGATTCTTTACTGAAAGAAAATCACAATTAAACTAGGTAAATTAAAAAGATAGTGCCCTCAGTCTCTTTTGTCAAAATGTTTTACTGAAGTCTAAACACAGCTCAAAACTCGCAGTATTACTTTACGACCACACACAAACTCTGAATAAAAAGTCTTGGAGACACTTTACCTATTGAAAACACATTTACTGACAGATATGAAAAGGGACGACATGCCTGATAAATTCTTTAAGAGATATTCCATAAATCAGATATTAAGCTGGTACATAAGAATTGGCCCAAACTTAATGCCAAAAAGTGCAACATTGTAGCATTTAGCAAACAACCCTTAGCTCCAGCTTACGGCACTAATAACCATGTTTCAAAATGAAAAACTCTCAGGAGACCTACTTACTTGGGTGGACATCTCCTCACAGTTAACCATTACTTTGCAACAGAGGTTAGAAAATCTTTTTACTCTACAAAACTCATACCAAAAGGTACTTCTTCCAGATCAAATGAACTTCTCACCTCCTTGTACACTACATTGATTAGACCCATTATTCAGTACAACGCCACCCTTTGGGATGCACCTTACTAAAAATATCAAGCAACTGGAATACCTCAGAGTTTTAAGTAAAAAGAGGATGAGCTTAAAAGGTCTGAACTACTAAGAAAGACTGGAGGCTTTATCTCTATGCTGGGTTTAATATGGGAGGGGAATAGATGTATCATGCAACACTTCCCCATTCTCTGGGACAAACTCCCTCTCAGAGTTAAACAGTGTGATACAATGTCTGCCTTTAAAGAAACGGAGCTGGATGAGTACACATAAATTCACCCCTGCTATGACTGGCTTGGCCTTCCCTGAAAAGACAGGCAAAGCAGAAATGGCCTTGTGGCTCATTTGCCTTTGTAATAAGTATAATCTCATGAGAGACACAAACAACAGATATATTCTGCTCTGCAGCCAAACACAACATACTCATGAAAGCCATGCAACAAGAGAGCATTTCAAAACAAGAAGAAGACCTGAAGGTGCATGGCAATGCTATGCGGGAGCTTAAAGTCACATCAGTACCAATCCAAGACAAAAACAGAGTTAGTCATTGAACAGCAACAAGACAGCCAAAGAAAAGAAAAAAATGGTCAGAACAACTCAGTTTCATTAGTGAACAAAATGCAGTGTTATGACATTTAATACTTCCCAACAGAACTCTGTTCCCACACTCTACAAGTTCAAAATGTATAAAACAAAGTACAATGTCAACAGAAAAGTGAATTATGAAACTCATTTGTTACATTATTCATGTAGTTTTGAAGGTGGGCAAGCCCCCAATGCACCTTCATAACTTAGCTAACAATGCATATTAACTCTTAAGATCTCTACATAGCAGACAATGTTATAGTGGCTCTTCCAGGGTAAGACTTCTGTTTTATCCTGAATGGAGTAGTTTTACTTTCTGAAAATGATGGTGAAAAGCAGATATATCTGAGACACTGCATCAATAAGAAAACATGGTGCCCCATTATAGGTAAAAATGGGACAATTTGAGGAATAAACAGATGGATGGGTGGGGCACTTCCTAGAATAACAGCCGTTACATTTCACTGCCTATTAGGCACATACTTCTGTGGTGCAGCAATTGGCATTGTCGCTTTACAGCAAGAGGCTCTCCGGTTTGATTCTCGGCTGAAGTGCTTTCTGTGTGGAGTCTGCATGTCCTCCGTGCGATCAACTGAACATTAAAAGACATGCAGGTAGGTGTGTGAGTGCGTGTGTGCCTTCTCTGAAGGTTGGGCACTGGGCTGGCAACTTGACACAATAAAAATTCACTGCCAATCATAAGCAGACCGGTGATCCATTGTGATGACCCCTAACCAGGAAAAGCCAAAAGACTAAGCACAAACTTCTGCATACACAGTCAAAAATATCAGAAAAGAGAACTTCAGAATTATTTTAGCATGCACAGTTAAATGCAGTACACTAGAAACATTCTCTTGATTGTATGACGGTGCATTTGATGGATGACAGCATTTATCTCACCACCCCAGTTTATCTTTACAGTATGGTCGTCACAGAAAAATGTAGGTGACATTTAAATCACAAAATATAACAATGAAGCATTAATGAGAACAGTGGCCAACTGACAAAGTGAGTTAGATTATTCATGTAAGAAAAACTATGGTAAACAGGATAACAAAAAAGGAAGGGATGCCCTCCATACACACAACTCCATGTTAATAACGGTGCTGATCCTTGAATAGACTGTTGACAAGACCAAGATTCCTAATTTCCAATACCTGAAGAGGCAAGGTGAGCAAGATAAGTCTGGTGGAAACCATAAACATTAGAAAGATAATTAAAAATTCATTCTGGCTGTAGGAACTATGCTAACCTACGATAAACATGGAAAAAAATAAAAAAGTCATATCTATGCACAGACACAAACATTATGCACTAAATTTTCTAGAAAAGAAAATCCAACTCACAGTTCTAACACAATGTAGTAAGCGTCGTCGCCCTCAAAGAAGTTCTCGATCTTGATAATACAAGGCTGAAAAAAAAAACATATATTGCTCAACATTGAACAATTTATGAATACCTAAGCACAAGATGAAGTGAATCTACTGCATCAAATTGCATGCTTTGCTAGAGGTTCAAATGCTGGCATTCTGCAAGTCCCATTACCGAAGTACAATGGCATCACACAATTAAAGGAACAGTAATAATCTGCTGACAACTTACCACTTTAACAGCAATGGTGTTCTTCCTGTTATATTCTGCATAACCCTCTTAGCATTTGCTTCTTGGCCTTTTGGCCAAGATGAAGCATGTTGAAGCATTTTAAACAAATCTGTTAACTGAGTAGGCTCACTTCACCATGCCTGTCCAATTTTAGTGGTGCCAATGAGCACTGTCTGGTTAAGTGGCTTCCTCAAATTCATACAGCAGGAAAATGGAAGTAGAAGGAATCAAACCTTGCACCCTGTATTAACTATTTATAGTCACTTGTGCCTGTACTGTACCCATACTTCTCAAATGTTCCTGATTTTGCCTCAAAATTTTGCTCAGTCTCCCCAAAATATCTGAATAAAAAGTAGAAAATTACAGTGAGAAAATAATGACAATCTTCTTTTATTGCATAACATGTATGCTGAGCAAAGTTATTTCAGTTTTCTGTGTCAACAGAAATCAGTAATAAAAATATGTCCGTGATCAGTGGCATTTGTCTATGATTCTGGATTTAAGTTGAGAGCCATGGGCCACATTCACCTTCCTACCCTTTGGTATACCTATAACAGCTTATTCACTACTTCCTTATTTAAAATGTAAGGCATTGTTCTCGCTTAAAACCATACATCCTACCACTATTTTTGTTCACTCAAAAATGCTACACATCCATGTACTACTTAATGCAAGCATGACATGCATATTGCTATTATATGCCTTTATAAAATATTTCTGCACAACTGTTAAGAATTCAGTTTGAACCAGACAACAAACTATATTATGTGTACAGACATCAATTTCACATCTGCCAATAGTTATGCACTTCTGCTTAGTATATGTCAACACTTATGCGGTCATTTAGTGTCCTGGGTCATGCCTGAAAAGGGCTGAGTTAGACTATCTCACCTACCTGCCCATCAAGTGAAATAATATTAAATACAGACAACCTCTCAAGTTAATTATAGAACTTTACCTGCATTCTTCTGCTGGCCAACTGGCCAACAGCAATCTTACTGCTGAAACTTCCACAACACTCACATACTCCCATTAAAAAAACATACTAACTCCTAGTCATACAAAATGAATGATAACCTTACCAAACATTGTGCAATCATAGAGATGTGGAATTGGGTAAATTAGTTAAGATGATCACTGCAAGGTACAAGCATATTAGCAAAGTTGTAGTATCAAGAGTTAAAGAATACACCAAAATAAAAAAAAAATATTCATCACAAACACAGAAGAGGCAGGGGACATCCAACTTTACCACTTCAACATATTCTACAGGAGGGGTAAGAATTAGTATGCAAAGCAAGGAGTCTGGGTAGGAAGACAACAGGGCTACAGGCAGTGATGCAAGAATGGAGAGTGGATGTGGACAGTATCACAGAAATGAGAATCAGTAACAGGACAAAGATGTACCTGGTTGTAGGCTGTCCAGGAAATAAGAGGAAGAATACTAACGCATGAATGGAAAGGGAAGGGTGGCAACACAAGTACTTTGCTAGTTAAGCTGAAAGAAGGATTGATACAATGCAAAAGACCCCCTCGGGCAGGTCAGGGTAAAGAGGATGATAGAATGAAGGAGAAAAATAAGTGGTGTAGAAGAAAGATGGTTACAGATATGAAGATTTGAATCTGCCAGATGCATACTGGGAGATTCCATGTTTCAGGGTAGAAAGGGAATGGGAGATAAGGACAGACCTGCAATGTCAAGTGATTTTATCTAATTGGTGCAGAGCTGTACTACAAAAATTACAATTCTGAAAGTGGTCCTAACCAAGATGGGATGGTCAGGAATGTCTAGGTGAGGGTGTAACCATGACACTATGTGATTCTGAGTGATGAGGAAGGATAAGAACACAAGGAGAAAAATTGAGTAGGACTTCATGGGACTGCATTAGTGTACATTCCTAGGGAAAGGGCCAAAGTTTATGTAGCAAAATGTGAAAAAACATGAGGGAGTAAAGCTATGAAAAGGGTCAAGAATGTAGTACTCGAGGCTTTGAACAAGGTTTTGAGGAGGAGGAGACAAAAAGACTGGAAGGTATGTGTGGCTACAAAGGAAGATGAACCTAGTGATTACACCAAAAGATAGGACATGCAATATGTGGTAAACAGATGGTGGTAGAGTAGAGAAGCACAGTAAAAGAAGGAAAGCAAGGGGAGAATAAATTAGGTTGATGATCGTAAAGGCATATTGTTAAAGAATGCTGGCAGAAGAGATCAAGACAGGGAAAAAGAAGTTGTCTTACCATAACGTTCCATCTGTGTTGTAGATCTTCATTTATTCGCTACTGATAGGACTTCAGTTCCGTACTCAGAACTGACATGGCCGGTACCAAGCTCATGCCAGTCAAAAAACTCTCAGCTAAGTCTTACCCACAATGCCCCTCTCAGTCTCTTCAGATCGAGTTTTCCCACCCTTTTAATATAGAAAGATTAATAGTGATAGTAGGAGGCTCTGTCTGAGAAGACGACCTAACTAATAAGTAGACCCTACAAGTCCACCAGGAGTCCAGGCAGGGGGAAGGAGAGTGGGAAGTAATGAATGAATGAAGATCTACAACACAAATGGAACGTTAACTTCTTTATCTGAAGTTGTAAACCTTCATTCATTCCTTACTGACAGGACCGAGTCCCCAGCTACTTGAGTCCTGGGTGGCCCTAAGGAAGGACCTTCCTGAGCACCACAGAACCAAAAGATGCTCTTCCCCTGGAGGCCAAATCCAATTTGTAATGGGTGATAAAGGTATGAGGTCTTGCCCAAGTGGCTGCTGCGCAGATATCCATAGAGGCTCTGGAATGAAAGGCCACTGATGTAGCTATCGATCTAGTAGAGTGAGCCTTTATTTTAGAAGGCAAGGACACTTTGTTTTGAAGTTAGCTGAAAGTAATAACGTTTCTGAGCCAAGAAGATAGTCATTTTGGAAACAGGCCTACCCATTCTGGGTCCTGCAAAAGCTACAAACAATTGATCCATTTTTCTGAAAGATTTAGTTCTGTCCAAGTAGAAAAGTTGCCTATGAATATCGAGGGTATGCAGAAGGTATTCCCCTCTACTTGAATGGTGGGAAAAGAAAACCAGTAGGTCAATAGATTGGGTGATGGAGAAACCAGAAGTGGCCTTGGGCAAAAAGGAGGGGTTAGTCGTAGAGAGACTCTTTCCCTGTTGAAAATCAAGTATGGTCTCTTGACACTCAAGGCCTACAACTTGGATACTCTTCTCGCTGAGGTAAGGGCTACTAGATGCAGAGTTTTCCAAGACAAAAATTTCATATCACAGGAGTCAGAAGGCTCGAAAGGAGAACTTGTTAACAACTGAAGCACCAAAGTCAACTCCCATGGCTCTATAGGAGGCGTGATAGGAGGTTCAATATGTAATGCTACTTCCATGAAGGTTTTGCACAGTCAGTGTAACATAACAGATGAATGGTCGATTCCAATGTGAAAATTTGCAATAGCTGCTAAATGCAATGTAATAGTTTATGCTGAAGCTCCTGCATGCAACAGGGTAGTGAGATATTGTAGGATCTTCTGAATAGGCATAGAAAAGGGGTCCATGTTTTGTTCTTTGGCCCATCTAGAGAACTTAGTCCACTTAATGAAATAAATTTTTCTGGTGGATAGTTTGTGCGAAGCCAGAAGAATCTCGTGAACAGGGGATGAAATATCAGGTAGTCTGGCAATCATCGGAACTGGAGAAACCAAGCTGTGAGCTTGAGGCTGTGGAGAATGGGGTGAATCAGTCCCTGAGGATGAGACAGCAGTCCTTGAGATTGATCCAGGATCCACTGGCTGTGAATCAGGTGAGGTCATAGGAATGGGAACCAGACTTGACGGGGCCAATAAGGGGCAATGAGGATCACTTTGCTTCTCAACCTTTGAGCTTTCTGTAGAAATTTTAGGATGAGAGAAAACGCATACAGTAGACCCGGGGGCCAATTGTGCATCAGAGCATCCCTCGGTGACTCCCCCTGAGGGGGATCAAGGCAAAGTAGCTTATGCATTTGTTGTTCGGGGGGGAAGCAAATAGGTTGCAAAAGGCCTGCCTCAGCGATGGAAGATTTGTGCCGCTATTATCAGAACGAAGGATCACTTGTGAAGCATCAAAATGTTCCTGCTCAGATTGTCTGCAATAAGACTGGAGCTCCTGGGAATGAGCGTTGCTATGAGAAAGCAGTTGGAAGCCATCTCCCAGTACCATATTCTCATGGCTTCCCAACATGGGGTAAGACCTGGTTCCACCTTGTTTGTTGATGTACCAGACGACTGACATGTTGTTCAATTGAACTGCAATGGTCCCGGAAGCAGTGGATATGTGGAACGCTTGCAAAGCTAACAGAACTGCCCTCAGTTCCAAGACATTTGTGTGTTAATTGGCCTCTATGGGGGACCAAGTGCCTTGGACAGTCTTTGCCTGGAAATACCCCCCCCCACCCCCACCCTAACAGGGAAACGTCCTTGGTCAACGTGGCCCTGGGCTGGGGGAGACGGAACGGTTAGCACCAAAGATTTGTTTCTGGCTTCATCCACCATAGCATTTCTTTCTTGCAAAGGTATGCAAGGCGTATCAAGTGGTCAAGTGGGTGGGTTAAGATCAACCATTGTGATGAAAGGAGCCACTGTAATAGTCTCATGTGCAACCTCGCCAGTGGTACTAGGGTAATAGTTGCTGCCATACAGCCTAATAGTTGTATTATAAGCCGTGCTGGTACAAATGTCTGTGGAAGGAGAAAGTACAGTTGTGTACACTTACCATAAAATGTAGATGTTCGGGTGTATTCATTGTTGCAGTCATCACATTTGGGTTATCCCTGTCAGGGTAGCCCTCGGCTGGCCTGAATACCAGAGACTTAGTATTTCTGCATTGGTTGCTGTCGTTTAAGGACTGACGTCAGATCATCAGTGGTATAAAGGGAGGCATCCAATGCCATTACATCAGTTTTTCTTGCCCTAACCTGTCAGGAGACCCCAAAGTAGGAAGCCAGGCTCTGGTGGCAGAACTCCACCAGTGGAAAATAAATACCAATATGTCCCTTGTAAGGAAAGGAGAACAACAAGGAAAAAAAAGGATGAAAAAGAGAAAGGTGGATGGAGGGAGGGAAACCAGGACTGCAACATTGAATACACTCGGACATCTACATTTATGGTAAGTGTACACAACTGTACTATGTTCTTAGTGTTTCACTGCTGCAGTCATCAAATTTGGGTAGATTCCCAAAGCTGAGGAAATGGGTGGAGGCAGTCCCGGAAGCTAGGGGCTGACTAGCATGCCCTGCAAGACTGCAGAAGCAAACCCTGCCTTGGATTTGGAGAGGACAGGCAGGTGGTAATGCTTGGTAAAAGTATGAACAGATGTCCAGGTGGCAGCCTCCAGGATGTCCCTGGTGGGGACTCCTCTGAGGAAAGCTGCAGAGGTGGAGGCTGCTCTGGTGGAGTGCATCCTGACACTCCCTTGGGGGGAGGCCTGCCATGCTGTTTGTAGCAGAAATGGATGCAGTGTGTTATCCATTTGGAAATCATTTGCTTGGAGATGGCTTTGCCTTCTGCCCCTGAAGTAAAGCTAACCAGCAATTGATCAGACTTTCTGAAGGGTTTAATCCTGCCCAGATCGTATCTGAGCTCTCTGTGTACATCTAAAGAGTGCAGAATCCTTTCCCCCTTGTTTTGGGGGTTAGGAAAAAAAAAGTGGGTAAATAGATAGATTGGTTGAGAGCTACACTGGACACCACCTTGGACATGAAGGATGGATTACTTCTGAGGGATACCCTGTCTGCATGGAAAATGATGAAGGATTCCACAGCCATGAGTGCTTGCAGCTCAGAGACTCGTCTGGCTGAAGTGATGGCCAGGAGGAAGGCCATCTTCCAGGAGAGAAATTTTAGCTCTGCAGAAGAAGCTGGTTCGAAAGGGGGCAGGGTGAGCTTTTCCAAGACAAAGTTAAGGTCCCAAGCTGGTGTTGGTGCCCTCCTGGGAGGCCTCAAGTTGCTAGCCCCTCTGAGGAAATGTTTAATCAGAGGGCATGAAAAAGAGGCTGCTCAGTGGGAAAATGAGCAGAAATAGCAGAGGCATGAATTTTTATAGAGGAGAAAGAGAAACCACTGTGTAGTAGGTCAGCTAAGTAATCCAGGATAAGAGGGGATGGAGGGCTGTGACGTATTGGCCCACTTAGCCTGGATCCAGGTGCAGAACCTTTTCCATTTATCTGCATAAGACTGTCTGGTGCTAGGGCGTCTGGCCTCTTGGATAACATCGAAAAGCGGTTTACTGAGGATGGCAGATTGGTTAGGGGTTAGGGTATAAGCCAAGCTGCCAAAATGTCTGCAACTGGGGGTGCATGAATACCCCTTCCCTCTGGGTTAGGAGGTTTGGAATCCGAGGAAAATTCCATGGAGGCAGCGGGGACAGGCTGCTCAGCAAGGGGTACCAGTGCTGTCTGGGCCAGTCTGGAGCTATGATAATGGTCCTTGGTTTTTCCTTCCTTATTTTGAGCAGTACCCTGGGAATGAGAGGTGAGGGAGGAAAGGCATAGACTGACAGGTTTACCCAGGAGAAGGACAAGGCATCCACTTTCCAAGCCATGCAGTGATGTTGCCTGGTGCAGAATTTGCTGAGCTAATGGTTGGTGTGGGAGGCAAAGCGGTTGACCTCGGGGGTTGTCCATTTCTGAGTTATTAGGAAGAAGGTGTTTCTGTTGAGCTGCCACTCGTGGGGGTCCAGAGCTTTCTGCTTAATTGGTCTACCAGGGAGTTGAGAGAGCCTGGCAGGTATTGTGCTAACAGGTGTATTTGCATGAAGAGGCTGTGAACCAAAGGTGTCATGGCCAGCCTGCACAGCGGGTAGGAGTGAGTCCCTCCCTGCTTGTTGATGTACCACATCAGTGGTGTTGTCTGTTTTGATCCGGAGAACCCTTGGAGAAAGAAGGGGTTTGAAAAGGCCTGCTGCACAGCCATCATCTCTTTTTGATTGATGTGCAGGGGGAGTTGCTGGGGGTTCCATTGGCCGTGTATGCACCTGCCATCCAGGTGTGCACCCCAAGCTTAGTCTGATGCATCTGTGGTGAGGGTCTGGGCGGTGAGGTGTGGGGAGAAGGACAGTCCCTTGTTGTAGGAGCAGGCTGTTGCCCACCAAAGAAATTCCTCCCTCAGACTAGGAATAATAGGCAGAAGAGTTTGCAGATCTTGAGAGTGTTGACACCAAAGGCTCTTTAGGTACCACTGAAATTTCTTCATACGTAGTCTGGCATATGGAATGAGGAGAATGCAACAGGCCATGACCCCAGGGCTTGCAGGATTTTCCTTGCAGAAAGCTGGGGCCTGGTGGCCAGTTGAGAGAAGTAAGCTGATAAGAAAATTTGTTTCTCTGGTGTAAGACATGCCATCTGGGATGCTGCGTCCAGACTTGCTCTCAGGAAGATTATCCTTTTGGTGGGTACCTGTTCGGATTTCTTTTCGGTGATTGGGTACCCTAAGGAGGTTAGTACGTCCTTTACAAAGGCCAGGTCTTTGAGCAGCTTTTCCTGGTTGTCTGCCTGAATAAGGCAGTCATCTAAGTAGGGGTAAGTTTGAATATTTCTTTGTCTGCAAAAGGCAATGGCCAGAGCCAGGCATTTTGTGAAAACTCTGGGAGCAGTAGATAAGCCAAAGGGAAGCACAGATAACTGAAAGTGTTGAGATCCTGCCCTGAAGTGGAGATATTTTCTGCAGGAGTCCCTGATAGGAATGTGGAGATAGGCCTCTTTTAGGTCCAGGGGGCTAGCCAAGTGTCCTTGGACAGCATGGGTAGCAGCTGCTTGAGGGTGAGCATTTTGTATTTTTGGAATCACCAGGACGGTGTTTAGAATGGCTGGATCGAGGATGGGGTGCCAGGTGCCCTCTTTTCTGGGCACCAGAAAAAGTCTGGAGTAGAAGCCTTGGCCTATCTGCTCTGCAGTAATGTGCTCTACTGCCCCCAAGGAGAACAGGGAAAGGATTTGCTTTTGAGCCTCTGCCCACTGATTTGGTGGTAGCTCTGGGAACCCTTTTGGGGTTGGAAGGGTGTGGAAGGAGAATTTGTACCCCTGAGACTCAATGTTCAGAACCCATTGGTCCTTGGTAATGGTGGCCCAGGTACTTGAGTGAAAGGAGAGTTTTCCTCCTAGGGGTATGTGAAGGTAGGCAGAGGCGAGGTCGGGAGAGGGCAAGTCATTGTAAGTTCTTACCATAAGGGGTTGGCTTAGAACTCCCTGGTCTAGAAGCGGAGGAAGTCCACTGCTTAGATCTCTGTGACCCGTGGGGCTGCTGTCTGGGGGGGGGGGGGTCTGTTTCCATGGGGCCTAGGCTGGCCCTGTCTACTCAGAGCAGGAAAGGACCAGTGCTTGGAGGGAAAATGCCTGCTGAACCTAGGGGGCTGGACCTGTAAGAAATCTTTAACAGTCTGCATAGATTTTGCTTTTTCTTACATCTTTTTTAAGACATCTTCTGCTTTAGTACCAAATAAGTTATCTTTGCGCAAGGGTGCATCCAACCGTTTTGATTTGACATGGTCTGGCAGGGGTTGTTCCTTAAGCCATGTATGTCTTCTAATGACAGATCCGGTGACTGCTGCCCTGCAAGAAGCTTCTAGGGCATCAAAACCACAGTGCAAAGTGTGTTTAGTTACTTGACCAGCAGAATGCATTAAGTCCTGTAAATCTTTAGACACTGCCCATGCAGGAAAGGAGGACATTTGTTGTTTAAGGAGTTCCAAGGTATGTTGCTGATACTTAAGCATATGGAACTTTAGTGCCCTGATAGCAAGAGTAGCTGAGGTGTATACTTTTTTACCCCATCTGTCCAGTGCTCGGGCATTCCTGTCTGAGGGGGTGGGATTCTTAGCTGAGGTTGCTTTAGGCCCTTGAGTAATGACTTCAGGGTCAGCTGTTGGATTTTTAAAAAGATATTTGTAGAGAGTCAGGGACTCTGCAGTACCTGTCTGGTTTTCTGCGAGCAGGAAGGAGGGTGTTTGGAGTCGAGGTGGATTTAAGGACATCATCCACCACATCTAGGACTGGGGGGATGGCTAAGGGCCTGTGTTTTGGAAGGTCCAGGAACTGTGAGTCTCTTTTTAGACTGTGGGTAGTCTTGACTCTCCCACTGGAAATGCTCCATTAAGGTGTGCAGGGATTCGAAAAAAAAAAAGCCACAAAGGTACTAAAATAAACCAATAAATCAATCCAAGGTACCACAAGACCAAGAATAAGCTGGAGTTCTTGTAAAATCCACTTTAATATAGGCACAAACACACGCATTAAAAACCAGCGTTTTCGTTTAAATCACTTCATCTGATGAAGTGATTTAAATGAAAACGCTGATTTTTTTAATGCGTGCGTTCATGTGTTTGTGCCTATATTAAAGTGGATTTTACAAGAACTCTGGCTTATTCTTGGTCTTGTGGTACCTTGGACTGATTTATTTGTATGAAGGGATTCCGAGAGGCTAAAGGAATGGATTCCTCTGCATCAGAATCCTCATATGTGGAGGGTGGCTGCCTTCATAGTCAAATGCATCGGATTCATCTGACACTTGTTCAGCCAAAACTACATGAGACAGATCTCTTTTCCTTTCTGAGGGAGTGGCTTGGCTTCCCCCTAATCAGCATGATAAGATCTTCTGCCATTTTAAGCATTTGAGACTGAGGCAAGGGAGCAGGCGCCTGAGAATGGGTAGTCAGTTTCTTGGGTGTGGTTCGACCCCTGGGCCTAAGGAACTCGTTTTTTTTGAAAGAACGGAAGCTGTGAAAGAAGGCATTGGTTTATGTCGGTATTCGGTGTTGCAGAGGACTTTCTCAGAAGCCGGTGCGTCTGCACAGCGGCTCCGGACCCATCGAAGGTAGAGACGACCGCAGGAGCCTTAGCTAAAGAAGAAAAGTTATGCAGCATACTGGGACTCCGAAAGGGTATTCATAGCGGCCTGCAAATTAAATGAAGTGGGCATCAGGGGCTGCAAAAGCACCTCACTGAGTTCTGGAGGACTGACCAATAGCTTAACAGAAGTGTCATAGGAAGGTTTGGTCCTGTGCAGTCTGCCTCTGTCTTTATCTTTACGTTTTTTCAGATCATCTGCTGTTGGATGGCTACCGAAGCCATATCGGGATTCGAGGACTGTAAACAGAAATAACTGGCTACAATAAGGGCCGGACGAATAGTTCTGGCATTAAACAAAGCACAGAAGTGGCAACGAGGGACGTTGTGGTCTGGGCCTAGACAAGTGATGCAGTAAGAGTAAGAGTGGAAGTCCCAATGTGGTATTTGCTTTCCAGAGGCGAGACAATTAACTTTTTTTGACATTGGTTAGTGCAAGAAAAAAGTATCCCCAGTGGGGTTCTTTGCTTTCGAAGACTTCAACTTCAATTCAGAAACGAAACTCAGGTAGCGGCTGACCAGCACTCGTGCGAACTGCTTCTGCTTCGGGCTCCACAGCAAGAAAGATTGATGTAATGGCATCAGATGCCTCCCTTTATACCACTGACGATCTGACGTCAGTCCACAAGCGACAGCAACCGATGCAGAAATATTAAGTCTCTGGTATTCAGGCCGGCCGAGGGCTACCCTGGCAGGGATAACCCAAACATGATGACTGCAACAGTGAAACACGAAGAACATCTTGAATCTGGTTTCTTATTTTTGAAAGTCTGTGAGGAGGAAGGGAAGCTTGACAGGACACTGTGTTGAAGATCGCTCCAATGAATTCCAGTGTTCTTGTTGGGGAGATGTTTGCTTTTTCCATATTGATTATGATACCTAGGCGAAGAGCAAGGCCTTGAGTGTAAGAGACTGAGAATGAGAAGATTCCTGGTCGTGGCGGTGAGGAGCAAATAGTCTAGATATGGAAACACTTGGAATCCTTGTAGTCGGAGATGAGCTGCTAAGACTGCCATACATTTGGTAAACACTCTGGAGTCTGTCGAGAGACCAAAGGGAAGTACCCTGAACTGGTAGTGATTGGCTCCCAGCTGGAAGCAAAGGAATCGCCGGGAACGTTTGTCCATCTTTATGTGGTAATACGCGTCCTGGAGGTCTATAGAGCACATCCAGTTGTCCTTCCCCAGAAAGGGGAGAATGGACTGCACCGTGATCATCCAGAATTTTTGAGGTTTGATGAATTTGTGTAGTAGGCTGAGATCCAGGATTGGCTTCCAGTCCCCTGTCTTTTTTGGCACTAAAAAGAACCTAGAGTAAAACCCAGATCCTATTTGGTCTGGTGGGACTGGCTGGATGACTCTTTCTTAGCAGCTTTTCGATTTCTAAGGCTGCAGCCTCCCTCTGATCACGTGGAAAGTTGGGGATTCGTTTTATGGGTCTGGGAGTGAGACTGAAAGGGATACGACAGCCTCTGGATATTATTCTCTGCACCCACGCATCTGTTGTTATGAGTTGCCAAGCTTGCAGGTGCAGAGAGAAACGTTCCCTGACTGCTTCCAGAGGAAAGCAATTAGGCTGCTGTTCAGGAGCGCTGGAAGGGTCAGCCAGAGAAGGAATCCCTAGCGCCCTGGTTGCGGGACCCTCTCTGCCCCAAAAGGGATGTCTTCCAGATGAGTTGCCACCTCTGCCCTGAGGGGATTGCTAGTCATGAGTGTCACGAAAAGATCCTTGGGACTTCTTGAACCACAATTTCCCTCTCCTCTGATTCCTGGAGTGGGATCTCTGGGGGGTGGAAAAACGCATGCCCCACAGCAGACAAGGTCTTTCAGTCTTTCTCACTACATGATAGTGTGTCTCTTACTTCGGGACCAAAAAGGGAAAATTCATCAACAGGCACGTTGACAAAGGAAGATTTGAAAGGGTCCGTGAAGTCACACAAACACATTCAAGCATGTCATCTCACAACGATGTCCAATTAGGCTGCTCGTGCTGCCCCCTCAGCAGTATGAGAAATCAAGCGCATCGAGGAGTTTGAGATGGATTCTAGGGTAGCTAGCTGGGAGGCAACAGTATCGCGCACTTCCTCAGGCAGTACCCCCGCCAAAGAGGCAGACATTTCTGAGGTTAGGTCTCTTTGGAGGTGAGAGAAGTGCGCCAGGTAATTCAGCAACCGAATGGCAAAGGTCACTGAAGCGTAGGTCCACTTCCCCACTCTGTCCATAGCCTGAGACTCCCTGTTCAAGGGATGAACAGTGGAACTATCTTCTGCCAGTTATCTCTTGGTGGCCGCCGCCACGAACATCGAATCTAGTATCAGCTGTTTGGACCAGTTGGGTTGGTCTTCAGGTGTGGACAAAATTTTATCTGGCCTCAGGGGACAGGTTCTATGTTGTCCAGGGCCTTCCCAGGCACACTGCACAATAAAGCCTAATGAGCTCATCTGCAGGTGGGGTCACCCAGGAAGTAGATGGTTGAGCACGAAATTCCTGCAAGAACACAGATTCCTCCGAAGGGTTGGAGGGTTGCCAGTCTCCCCTCTGGGAAGGTCTTGCTGCTCCCGTGCTCAAGATCCCAGAGTAGGAGGTTGGGACAGCTGCATGCTAGAGGGGGGGTTCTGGTTCCGATGCCAATGGTGCCAACTGCGAGCCTGTTGAAGCGAGGACCCTCTCCATCACCTGAAAAGCAGGCCCACCCGAGGAGGGATGGGAGCCTGGAACTGAGAACGACGACCTCGGAATCGGGGTCACACCCCACCCAGAGGTGCACACCTCCAGGTGAGAAGCTCCTAGAGGACCGGTAGCTGCTGGCAGGGCCGTGACTGTAGACAGCACCACAGAAAAAATTGGCGCCAAACTATGTGTCACGGTGCTGATAGCCCAATCACTGCTCCGAGGGTGCACCAGTTCTAAAGGAGCCATGGCACCAAGAGTTATCAGTGCCGACAGGGAAGCCTCCGCTGTTGGAGCAGAGACAGAATGCACCGGAATGGACATCCGTAACGAAGTCTCAGAGACCTGGGAGGAGGTCGGAGGAGGATAGACAGGTGAATACACCGTGAGAGCTTCTGTTCTAAGTGGGAGGGAAGACCTAATCATGGTCGGTAATCCTCTAGCTGCCAAAAGTTGGTCCACAACCCTCACTACATCTGGTTCCGAAAGACTCATGGTGGATCTGAAGGAAGCTGCTGATGGAGATTCTGGTCTCCCAATAAATGGACTAAATTGTTCTACCAAAAAAGGGTCATAAGGAGGAGAGTACCTGGTTCTGGCAAGGTGCTCAATCTTTGGAACTACAGGTGTCATCATAGGTGGAGCCGTGTAAGACATCGGTAACCATGGCCGGGGATGGTGCCGATGCTGGTACAGTGGTAGGGGCCTGTGTCATAATCAAGGTCGGCACCGAGGGAGAAGACAGGGACCATGGTGCCGAAGCAGTCTTCGCCGATGGCACGGGAGAAGCCTGGTGTTGTCTCGGTTACCAAAGAGGACAGATATGTCGGAACAGAGTGACTCAGTTTCTTTTTATGTTTTTTTACATCCTTATGCTTAGGAGGTGGTGAGACCTCCATCCCAGAAAGAGCCTCCAAAAAGGGTGTTTTCAGCACACTCTTCAGAATAAGCTTGTTCCTACGTTCAGCCAGCATACGGTTGCTGAAGCTAAAAAGTACAGTTGTGTACACCTACCATAAATGTAGATGTTCGAGTGTCTTCACTGTTGCAGTCATGACTGTAGGGTTCTTCCCTGCCAGCAGGCAGCCCTTGGTCGGCCAGAATCCCAAAGTCTGGGTCCGGCGTCGGCTGTTCAACCATGCTCCCTGACGTCAGAGCGCCAGGAGTATAAAGCTGACAGCCGACGCCATCTTCTCCAGTTTTTCTTGCCCCGATGTCAGGAGTCCCAAAATGAAAAAGGTCTCATAACCTTTGCAAATACACCTCAGAAGAATGGTGAAAAAAGGAAATACACAAAAGTAAAAATAAGAGGGGACAGGAGGGAGGGAAACCCAGACTGCAACAGTGAAGACACTCGAACATCTATATTTATGGTAGGTGTACACAACTGTACTATGTTCATCGTGTTTCACTGTTGCAGTTATGACTGTAGGGTAGAATCCCAAAGCTGAAAGAAAGGGAGGTGGTCATAAAGAGGAAGGGGCGGCTAAAAGGCCCTGCAAGACTGCAGAGGCAAAGCCTGCCCTAGACTTAGAGTACAGAGGTAGATTGTAGTGCTTAGAAAAAGTATGCACTGAACTCCAAGTTGCAGCTTCCAAAATGTCCTTGGTAGGAACTCCCCTGAGGAAGGCCGCAGAAGTGGCAGCAGCTTTGGTGGAATGAGTCCGTATACTCCCTGGGATTTGCTTTCCATGGTGAGAATAACAAAATCTGATTCCATGAGCAATCCATTTAGAAATGGTCTGTTTTGAAATGGCTTTACCTTGGGAACTTGAAGCATAAGAAACAAACAATTGTTCTGTACATCCAAGGAATGTAAGATCCTTTCCCCTTTATTTTGAGGAGTGGGGAAAAAGGTTGGCAAGTGGATAGTTTGATTTAAAGCCACTTTGGAAATCACCTTAGGCATGAAGGTAGGATTAGTCCTCAAAGATACCCTGTCTTGATGAAAAATAATATAAGGTTCTACAGCCATAAGAGCTTGTAACTCTGAAACTCTCCTGGCAGAGGTTAAGACCAACAGGATAGCTGTCTTCCAAGATAAAAACTTGATGTCAGAAGAGGCAGCAGGCTCAAAAGGAGGCAAGGTTAATTTTTCCAAAACATGGTTGAGATCCCAAGCAGGAATGGGAGGAGATCTAGGAGGTCATAAATTCTTAGCTCCTCTGAGAAACTGTCTCATGAGCTGGTGGGAAAAGATTGGAGGGTCTGTATTATAATGAGCAGAAATAGCAGAGGCATGCATCTTAATAGAAGAGAAAGAGAGACCCTTATGTAAGAGATCTGTCAAGTAAAGTAAAATTAAAGTAATATTAGGAAGAAGAGGATCAGAATCCTGAGCCTGCATCCAGGAACAAAATCTTTTCCATTTTCCTGCATAAGATTTTCTAGTGCTGGGACGTCTGGCTTCTAAAATGACATCAATAACCTGCTTGGGCAGTAAAGAAGAAATCAAAGGCCCTGGATTAACCAGGCCACCAGGTTGAGAGTTCTGACATGAGAGTGTAGAACCTGACCCTGATGTTGGGACAGAAGGTTCGGAGACTGAGGTAAAACCCAAGGGGGCTCCAGGCATAGGTTTTTTAGAGTTGGATACCAAAACTGCCGAGGCCAATTTGGAGCCAGCAAGATTATCATCTTGGGCTTGTCCTGTTTTATCTTCAGTAAAACCCATGGAAGAAGAGGAAGAGGCGGAAAGGCATATCCCGAGAGGTTCCTCCAACTGAATGATAGGGCATCCACTCTCCAAGCTCCTCTGTGGAAAGTCCTGATGCAAAAATTCTGTAGATGATGATTGAGATGGGATGCAAAGAGGTCTATGTGAGGACATCCCCAGACTGCTGTTATCATCCTGAATATTTTGGTGTCCAGCATCCACTCGTGTGGATCCGAAAGGTTTCTGCTCAGACTGTCTGCCAGGAAGTTTTGTTTCCCTGGTAGAAACTGAGCTTGAAGATCCAGATTGCAAGCTACAGCTGTGTTCCATAGATCCATGGCTAGTCTGCAAAGGGGGTAGGAATGAGATCCCCCTTGCTTATGTACCACATAACTGTGGTGTTGTCTGTCCGTATTAGCAGTTGTCCTGGTTGTAAAAGATTCCTGAAGGTCAATAGAGCTTTCTGAACGGCTAACATTTCCTTTAAATTGATATGCAGGTGCTTCTGATCCTTTGTCCAAAGGCCCTGCAAACAACTGCCCTGAAAATGGGCTCCCGAGGCATAATCCGAGGCGTCCGTGGTTAGAATCTGAGTGGCAGGAGGCAGACGGAAGGGTTTCCCTTTGTTTAGAGCACATGCCTTGGACCACCAAAGAAATTCCTTTTGAAGGCAAGGAAGGACGGAGATCAGTATGTCTAAACTGTGGCAATGCTGAGACCATACACTTTTTAGGTACCATTGTATTTTCCTCATGTGTAGTCTTGCATATGGTATGAGAAGGATGCAGGAGGCCATGTAACCCAAAGCCTGCAGGAATTTCCTTGCAGATAGTTGAGTTAGAGTTGCCAATGTTTTGAAAGTTGAAGCCAGCTGTAATTGTTTTTCGGATGTCAGAAATGCCATCTGTGGTTGTGGTATTTAGAAGAGCACCAAGAAAAGTTATCTGTTGTGTTGGTGTCAAATTTGACTTTTTTATGTTTACAGAGAATCCCAGGAACTTGAGGAGGTTCTGTACAAATTCTAGATGCTGGAATAAGACATCCTTGCTGTCTGCCTGAATTAGACAATCGTCCAGATAAGGGTAAATTTAAATTCCCTTGAGTCTGCAGTAAGCTACTACTGAAGCCAGGCATTTGATGAAGACCCTGGGCGCAGTAGACAATCCAAAGGGCAGCGCAGAGAATTGAAAGTGCCTCGATCCAGCCTTGAACCCGAGGTATTTTCTGCGATCCTGCCTGATGGGAATGTGTAAATATGCCTCCTTTAAATCCAAAGTTACCATCATCATCTTTGGACAGCATTGGAAGTAGCTGCTGTAGAGTAAGCATCTTGAATTTTGGAATCTCTAGAAAGGTGTTCAAGACCGACAGATCCAGAATGGATCTCCATGAGTTTTGCTTCCTTGGGACTAGAAAGAGCCTTGAGTAAAAACCTTTTCCCATCTCTGAAAGAGGAACCAGCTCTATGGCATTCATAGCCAAAAGAGCTTCCACCTGGTTCAAGGCCTCCGTCCATTGATGTTTTGGAAGGTCTGGCCATCCGTTTGACCTTGGCAAGGTATGAAAATGGAATTTGTAACCTCTTAAAACCACATCCAAAACCCACTTGTCTTGAGTTATTTGAGTCCAATTTTGATAAAAAAGAGAGAGTTTTCCTCCGAGAGGGGCTTCCAGGCAAGAAGTTCCTGTAGCCCAACAGAGGGAGTCATTGAGTTTGTTTCCTTTGAAATTGTGACCTGTCCTCTCCTCCCCTAGGGGTGGAAGCAGTCCACTGTCTTGGAGCATCTATATCTACCCCTCTGAGGCCTGTCTGAAGTGGGAAAGGACCAATTTTTTGAAGGCCAATTCCTGCTAAATCTAGGTGGCTGTACTTGTAAGAAATCTTTAACTGTTTGTATGGATTTCGCCTTATCCTCCATCTTTTTAATCACCTCTTCAGCTTTTGATCCAAACATAACATTATGCTGAACAGGAGAATGCAATAATTTAGCCTTTACTTGTTCAGGTAAATTTTGTTCCTTTAGCCATGCATGCCTTCTAATGACTGTGCCAGAGGCCGCAGCCCTACAAGAAGCCTCCAAGGCATCAAATCCACAGTGTAAACCATGCTTCCCAACCTGTTCAGTGGCATGCAATAAGTCATGTAATTCCTTATCTGCACAGGCAGAAATGGAAGTAAGCTTTTGTTTTAAGACAGACAAGAGAAATTGCTGGTATTTAAACATATGAAACTGACAGTTTAAAGTCCTAATGGACAAAGTAGCAGAAGTGTACACCTTTTTGCCCCATCTTTCTAAGGATCGAGAATCCTTTTCAGTAGGAATGGGATTTTTGGCAGAAGCGGCCTTAACTCCCTTCGGACCCTGAGGAATGGTTTCAGGGTCAGCAGAAGGGTTCTTATATAAAAACTGATGGGAATCAGAACCCTGTAATATCTATCAGGCTTAACAGGAACATGAGGAAGAGAGTCAGGGGTTAAGTTAGCCTCCGAAAAGGCATCATCCACAATATCCAAAACAGGAGGAATAGCCAGGGGTCTATGTTGGGGAAGAAGAAGAAGAAAATCCCTCAGTCTTTTCTTGGATTCCGAATACTCCTGTCCTTCCCAGTGGAAATGTTCCCTCATTTCATGCAAAGTTTCCCCAAAAGAGAAATCCTCAGGGGGAGAAGCTGAAGGAATGGATTCTTCAGCATCACAATCCTCATAAGGAGGGAAAGAATATTCCTGATCAGAAGAAGAAACTGAGGAAACAGAAGCCTGATCAGAGGAATCATAATAAACATCCTGCCTTGGCCTTTTGTCTGGAGGGGGATGAGAACCCCTAATCATAGTAAGTAAATCCTCTGCCATCTTGAGTAACTGTTTCTGTGACTTGGGAGCCGGTTCAGAAGATGCCTGTGTTGAAGTCTTTGATTTAGAAGGAGTCTTTGCCTTTGTCTTTGGCTTTGCCTTTACTAGTAGCTGAGTAGGCCTGAAAACCCCTTCGGAAGCCGGTACCTGCACAGCGGCTCCGGACCCATCCGAAGGAGCATTGTCCGAAGGTCCAGCAACAGAAATATTTAAAGGCCTGGTTGGCTCCTCATGAGAGTCCGTTTCAGCCGTCGGTTCTGAAATGGCCGACGACAGGGGCTGCAAAAGGGCCTCACTGACGACGGCTGAACCTGAAGCTGGCTCCGCTTGGTGCGCTATCATCAGATTTGGACCTCGGAGGCCTGTCTTTATCCTTGCGATGTTTGTGAACTCCGGTAGCCGGGACCATATCCGAAGACATTTTGTAGTTAAAGCGCCTACCGAAGTAATGAAAAGCAAAATCGTACCTTCGCTTAATTGTACACTGATTGAATCCAGCACAAAACCGACAACTAGCTACGTCGTGGTCAGGGCCCAAGCAAGGAATACAGTAAGAATGAAAATCCTTATGAGGTATTTGCTTCCCACATGAAATGCAATTATTAACTTTTTCGGAAATCGGAGTGGAGCAAGAAAAAAAAGTTTCCCCAACAGGGTACTTAGCTTTGAGTGGAGAAGAAAGTCTTCGGACCGAAGAATATCAGAAAAATTTGTCAGGAGTCAGCTGACCGGCACTTGCGAACTGCTATCACCGCACGGCAAGAAAGACTGGAGAAGATGGCGTCGGCTGTCAGCTTTATACTCCTGGCGCTCTGACGTCAGGGAGCATGGTTGAACAGCCGACGCCGGACCCAGACTTTGGGATTCTGGCCGACCGAGGGCTGCCTGCCGGCAGGGGAGAACCCTACAGTCATGACTGCAACAGTGAAACACGATGAACATCAAATACCACAAGATACATTAATGTGGTCAATGCCCAAACAAACACACTGGGCGTGACCGTCTGAATTGGGCATCTTATGCCTGTACTTATCACACTGCTTGAACCCAAACTTAGCCTTATCTGACAAGACAAAACAGCACACTAGTACTATAATCCAACAACAAAACTCTAGCTATGAAAAACAACAGCAAGAAGTTATAGTAAGGAGGGATAGTGTATTTTTTTAAACAGATAGCTAGGAAGCGGTACCAGCAATGGTACTAAGGAATACCAAAAGGTAAAGGAAGGGCCTACCAAGGTAGTGGGTAGGGTTTTGTACCACCCTAATACGGAGGGGGAGAGAAAAAGTCACAGACAGAATCCCAAAGGAAAGGCTGACTCCTTTCCTAACAGTCAACAACCTCCAGGTCATCAAACATCAGTTCAAGGCCAGAGGAAGCAGTCAATCAAACCTGATCCATCGTGACCAGGCTACAGGAGAACTTGATACAGAGCTACCCTGCAGACAGTTAATATGAACTTCAATGCCAAGGCCTTGGACTCAGTCCGGTAACGAAAATAATGAACTTACCATAATGCTAGATCCAGGTCTGATTTTCATCCAATTCAAACATCATGGGTTGTTGGATCTGACAGAATCAGACCTCGGTACCAAGTCTGAAGCTTTCTCAGATACAGAGATCTGATTTCTCCCATGTCATTTGTTGACAGTTCTACATTCTTTGATTTAGAGCATTTCAATGTCTAGGGAAGAATGATTAGCCTCATATGGCTGTGCACAGACAGGATAAAAGTTGTCTGCTCAATCACCTCAAAGTCATAGGTGGCAAAATGGAAGGGAGCAGCAGGGAGAGAGCTTGAACCAGATGAAAATCAGACAACACGGACATAACATTATGCTAAGTACATAATCTTTGCATCCAGTGTTGTCTATTCTCGTCTGTTTCAAACATATGAGACAGAATCCCAAGCCATCAAAAACTGGGTGGTATCACAGAAGGACATCCCTGAGTATGGTGGAACCAAAAGAACATGATCTGGATAGTTCATCCAGCTTATAGTGAGACATGTGTAAACTGTAGACCAAGCAGCCATGGCACATACATCATCTATGGAAGTCCTTTAGAGAGAAGGCTGTCAAGGTAGCAATTGGCCTAGCTGAATGAGCCTTAGATTTACCTGATAATTACAAATTCTTCTTATGAAGAACAAACAGATGCAATCTGACAGCCATATTGACAAAGTAAACTAAGCCACTGCTTTTCCTAACTTTGGTTTTGAAAATTAAATGAACAGCTTATCATCTCTCTTCTGGGTTGTTCTGTTCTATGCAGTTAAGATCAGAGTTGTCCGTGGATATCAAACATATGCAACATGTATTCTCTTTTGTTCAACTATCTACGGAAGAAGACACAAGTTTATAGACTGGTTAAGATTTATTTTGGATGCCAACTTTGGGATAAAGGATGGACTGGTTCTAAAGTCAACTCTATCCTTGTGGAAACCTAGGTAAGGAGGCTTACACGAGAGTGCCTGTAACTCCAAAATTTGTCTGGCTGATGTGATCACTACAAGGAAAAAACTTCAATTCTGCTTTGATTGTGAGCTCAAAAGGAAAAGAGGTTGAAGCTTGCTGCTTAATAGTAATGTTCCATGCAGAAACTGGATCTCTGGTCTGGGGTCTTAAGAGAAAAGTGCCCTTCAAAAAAAGACCTTTGCAATCTTCAATGAAGTTATGGGAGTGTCCTTTCACTCCACATGAAAATTTGAAATAGCTGCCATCTGAACTTCGATGGTGGAATAACTGGATCCTTTATCAAATAGCTCAGAAAAAAATTATAGTATGGAAGGAATAGGGGCTGAAAAGGGGTCAAGTTCTTCGGAAAAGGCCCTAAAAAATACCATCCATTTGCTCTGAAATGTCTTTTTGGTGGCCAGATTTTGGAAGCAGCAAGAACACTAACAACCACAGGAGACAGCCTGTCATCTCTGGCTACATTTAGAATTGGAAGTACTATGTAGTCAGTTTCATTGACTTCTCATCCAGGGGAGGTGAGTTAACAGATCTAGACAGTGATCCAACCTTCCAAGGGGATGTACTAGAAGTGGCCACATGCAGGGAAACCATGTATGTTGGGGCCAAAATGGGCAATGAGGATTACTCTGGCCTTGTACTGTTCTGCTTTCTGTATGAATTTGTTCATTAGGGGTAATGGTGGAAAAGCATAAAGAAGATCCAGGGCCAATTGTGGATTAGAGCATCCTCCGATGACTGACCCTGTGGACAGCCAGGGCAAAGTACCTGCTGCATTTTTTGTTGAGATACGAGGTAGAGAGAACACAGCCAAAAATTATGTTTGCCTCTGTTGGATTCAGGGACCACTCATGAAATATCAGGACAATTCTGCCCAGTTTGTCAGCTAGCACACTGGTTGACCCCAAGACATTCATTGCTATTAGAAAGAAAGTGGTGTGAGGATATTACCCACTGCAAAACCCTCCTAACCTCTCAACACAGAGTACGAGCCCCCCCCCCCCCCCCATTTGTTGATGTACCAAACCACTGCCATGTTGTCCATTTGTATGAAAATCACACCTTTGGGGAGGAAGTTCTGGAATGCCTGCAGCATTAGGAGGACTGTCCTCAATTCCAAAACACTAACGTGAAGTTTATCCTCTAGGGGTGTCCAGGTACCCTGGACCTTCTCCCTTCTAATTCCAACACCGTGCGGTATTGCAGCGGTAGCATTGTCGCCTCACAGCAAGAGGTTCTCCAGTTCGATTCTCGGCTGGAGCACCTTCTGTGTGGAGTCTGCATGTCCTCCCCATGGTCGAGTAGCGTTCGAAAGAGATGCGTGAATGGGCACTCCGTTGAAGGTTGGGCGTCGAGCTGGCACCGTAAAAATCTACTGCCAATCATTAGCGGACTGGAGTTCCACTGTGGCGACCCCTAACCGGGAAAAGCCGAAAGAAAAACAAAACCCTAGAAGGGAGGCATCCATGGTTACTACTGCTCTTGTTTATCTATGTGGAACGAGCAACCCTTCAATACCATTGGAGGCATAATCAACCAGGCAATGTACTGTCTGCAGACTAGTGCAATCCTTATTTTAGTATGTACAGGATGAATGGAGTGAGACCATTGTACAGCTAGGAAACACTGTAGTACACTTATGAACTATCCTGCTAAAGGGATCATTAAAATGGTTGAAGTCATGAAAAGTACAGTTTTGTACCTACCATAAATGTAGATGTTCGAGGATCCACATTGCTGCAGTCCTTACTATTGGGGTAGTCCGCTGTCCAGTCGGCCCGAATACCAGAGTATAAGGCTGACGTCGGTCAGGGCGCATTAGACTGACGTCAGTACGTCAGGGTACTAATGCGCATGACCGACGTCATATCCTCAGTCTTTTCTTGCCCCAGATGTCAGAAGACCCTAAAAAGACAAGTCCCAAAATACCTGCACCAAAAATATGTACAATATATACAAAAATATATACAAAAATATCAGCATATAACCTCACCTACACAACCACCCCTAAACACAGAGGGAAGGAGGGTAAATTGGACTGCAGCAATGTGGATCCTCGAACATCTACATTTATGGTAGGTACAAAACTGTACTATGTTCTTCGTTCCACATTGCTGCAGTCCTTACTATTGGGTAGAATCCCAAAGCAGAGGTAAGGGAGGCTGGCAAATCATAAAGAAGCAGGAGCTGACAACATGCCTTGCAAAACAGCAGTAGCAAAACCAGCCCTAGACTTAGAGTAGATAGGAAGGTGATAATGCTTAGAGAAAGTATGCACTGAACTCCAAGTAGCTGCCTCCAAAATATCCTTAGTTGCCACCCCCCTCAGAAATGCTGTTGAAGTGGCAGTAGCCCTAGTGGAATGAGGCCTAATCCCAGCTGGAATCTCCTTGCCATGATGGGAATAACAAAATGCAATGCAAAACCCAATCCACCTAGAAATAGTTTGTTTTGACACAGGCTTGCCCTGTGAACTCAAAGCAAAAGAAACAAACAACTGCTGAGACTGCCTAAAATCCTTAGTCCTGCTTAAATAACGCAATTGCCTGTGTACATCTAAAGTGTGCAAAATCTTTTCCCTTTATTTTGGGGGTCTGCATAAAAGTAGGCAAATGAATAGTTTGGTTTAAAGCCACACTAGAAACCACCTTAGGCATAAAGGAAGGATTAGTACGTAATGATACCCTATCCTTATGGAAAATCAAAAGGGCTCTACTGCCATAAGGGCCTGCAATTCAGACACCCTTCTTGCAGAAGTAATAGCCAACAGAAAAGCAGTCTTCCATGACAAGTATTTCAACTCAGCAGTAGCCGCAGGCTCAAAAGGTTGTAGAGTAAGTTTTTCCAACACAAAATTGAGATCCCAAGCAGGAGTAGGAGCTCACGTGGGGGTCTTATATTCTTTGCCCCTCTAAGAAACTGCTTGAACAAAGGATGCGAAAACAATGGTGGGTCACAATCATAGTGAGCTGAAATTGCTGCAGCATGAATCTTAATGGAAGAGAAGGACAAACCTTTGTCCAATAACTCAGTAAGATATTGAAGAGCCACATTCAAATTAGGCTCAGAAATCTCCAAATTCTTTGCTGTACTCCAAATTAAAACCTCTTCCATTTTTCTGTACACTTTCCTTGTACTAGGTCTTCTAGCTTCCATAATCACATTTAAAACTTGTTGAGGAAGTTGAGACCTGCTGTGTTTCAACACAGAATATGCCAGGCTGTTAGATGAAGTGAGTGAAGCTTGACATTGAGCAGATGACCGTCCTTCTGAGATAACAGATGTGGAATCAAGGTAAAGGCCACGGAGGCTTCCTTACCAGACTAGTAGTGGGTACCAGTGTTGCCGAGGCCAATCTGGAGCTATTAAAATCATCCTTGGCTTGTCTTGTCTGACCTTTAAGAGCACCTTTGGAAGAAGAGGCAGAGGTGGAAAGGCATACACATGAAGATTTTTCCAACTGAAAGAAAGAGCATCCACTTTCCAAGCTGTGTGATGAAACCCCTTTGTGCAAAACTTTGGCAGCTGGTGGTTTAGTGGAGAAGCGAACAGATCTGTGTCTGGAGTTCCCCATGACACTGTCAATTTCTGAAATACATGAAGATCCAGTTTCCACTCGTGGGGATCCATGATTTGTCTGCTTAACACATCTGGTAAGGAGTTCTGTGCTCCCGACAGAAACCTTGCCTGAAGAGTTAGTTGCAAGCTGAGCGCAGTCTCCCATAAAATCATTGCTTGCCTGCATAGAGGATAAGAATGTGTTCCCCCTTGTTTGTTTATGTACCACATGACAGTTGTGTTGTCTGTTAGAATCAACACCTGCCCTGGAAGAAGTAACTCCTTGAAAGCCATTAATGCAAACTGGACTGCTAACATCTCCTTCATGTTGATATGTAGATGCTGTAGTCTGGCAGGCCACTTGTCTTGTATCCACTTTCCATTTAGATGAGCTCCCAAGCAATATCCGAGGCATCTGTCGTTAAAATCTGACTCGCCTCTGGCCGGGTCACAGAGAGTCCCTTGTTTAGGTGACATTCCTGAGCCCACCACAAAAATTCTTTTGAAGGCAAGGTATTATTTGAATGACAGTGTCCAAATCCTGGCAGTGCTGTGTCCATACATTTTGAGATACCATTGCAGCTTCCTCATATGCAGTTTGGCATTGGGAAGCACCAGAATACAAGATGCCATGAACCCTAATGCTTGAAGGACTGTCCTTGCAGTCAGCACGGACTGATGAGATAGTTGATGGAAGTAAAGGATAGACTCTTGTTTGTCCGGGGTTAAAAAGGCCATCTGGGCTGCTGTATTCAGTCTCACACCCAGAAAGCACATGTCTTGAGAGGGTACTAGACTGGACTTTATTTCGCTCACAGAATACCCTAGGCATCTTAGCACTGCTATAACATATTCCAGATGCTGTAGAAGGTCTTCCTTTTCTTGAGCCAGAATCAGGCAGTCGCCCAAGTAAGGATAGATTTGAATTCTTTTTACCCTGAAGTAAGCTATCACTGAGCCAGAACCTTTGTGAATACTCAGTAGATAAGCCAAAGGGCAATGCAGAGAACTGATAATGAGAATTTCCAGCTCGAAACGCAGATACTTCGTGCAACTTAGTCTTATAGGTACATGAAGGTAAGCTTCCTTGAGATCTAAAGTTACCATCCAGTGATCTTTGCCCAGCAGAGGTAAAAGCTGTTGTAACGTCAACATCTTGAACTTTGGAATGTCCAGATAAGTGTTGAGGATAGATAAATCCAAAATTGGTCTCCACGTGTTCCCCTTCTTTGGTACTAGGAACAGGCGAGAATAAAATCCTAGGCCCCTTTCTGATACAGGGACTGGCTGAATGGCCCCTATTTGGAGCAACAGAGAAATTTGCTTGTGAGCCTCTTTCCTTTGTGGAGGAGGAACGTCTGGCATGCCTTTGAAAGGGGGCAATGTATGGAAATAAAACCTGTAACCGTGGTGAATGATATCCAACACCCATCTGTCTTGAGTGATTAAATCCCAATTTTCTTTGAAAAGAGACAGTCTTCCTCCCAAAGGAGCTGCCAGACGAGAATCTACTGGCAGCAGAAAAGGCAGGTCATTGGGTCTGTTTACGAAAGGACTGACCCCTGCCCTCACCAGAAGTCTGAGCAGGTGAACTCCTGTTCTAGGCCTAAAAGAACCTTGAGCTCTGCCCCTACCACGCTAGACCTACCCCTGGACTGGGAATCATAAGCAGGTTATGTCCATCCCTTAGTAGGCCAATTTCTACTAAACTTCGGTGGTTGCACCTGCAAGAAATCTTTAACAGTTTGCATAGACTTAGCTTTGTCCTCCATTTTCTTTAAAACTGCTTCCACAGGCGAACCAAACAAGACATCAGACTGTAAAGGAGCATCCAAAATCCTTGTCTTAACATGCTCAGCTAAATTCTGATCCTCAGCCAGGCATGCAAGAACAGAACTAGTGGCAGCCACCGAGGAGGCCTGTACAGCATCAAAACCACATTGCAAAGAATGCTTACCCACTTGTTCAGAGACATGAACTAAATCTAGCAACTCTTTACACTCAATACCTTCCGCCAAAGCATCCACCTTAGATTTCAGTTGTGAAAGGAGATAATTTTGATATTTTAGCATGTGAAACTGACAATTCAACGCCTCATGGCTAAAGTGGAAGAAGTATACACTTTCTTTCCCCATCTATCCAAAGCCCTTGCCTCTTTATCAGTGGGAACAGGATTTTTAACCACAGAGGCCTTAACACCTTTAGGTCCCTGAGAAACAGTTTCCGGGTCTGCCCTAGGGCTCTTAAAAAGATACTTATGAGCTTCAGGCACCCTATAGTACCTATCAGGTTTAACAGGAGCAGGAGGCAAAGAATCAGGGTTCAGGGAAGCCTCTGCAAAAACATCTTCCACCACATTCAACACAGGAGGTATAGCTAAGGGCCTATGCTGGGGTAAAAACAAGAATTCCCTAAGCCTTTTCCTGGAATCAGAGTAATCCTGGCCTTCCCATTTAAAGTGCTCCCTCATGGAATGCAGAGTCTCTGAAAATGAGAAATCCTCAGGAGGAGAAGCTGTAGGAGTGGAATCATCCACATCAGAATCAGAATAAGGAGGATACTCCTGCAAATCTTCCGCAGAAGTGTCAGAAGCCTCTGAACACTGTTCAAAACTCTCAAACTCAGGTTCCACCCTAGGCCTCTTAACAGAAGGGGGCATAGAACCTCTAATCATAGTAATCAAATCTTCTGCCATTTTAAGCATATGTTTCTTAGGCACAGAACCTGAAGTGCTAGGAGAAGCCCCCACAGAAGCTAAACTTGGCCTACCTCTCAAAGAAGTTTTGGAAACAGAAGGAGAGGCTCTAACTACCTTGGGAAGAGAGGGAAGAACAGTTACCTGAGAAGCCCCCTCAGCCTGGCCTACCTCCTGAGAAGGCACATCCTGTAACAGTAAAGTCTCTGCCTGAGACTCCAAAGAAACTCCTGGCAAAACCTCTGGCTCCACTGAGCCTTCTAAAGAACCGACGTCCGGTTCATCAACCCTAGGCTTCGCTGTTTTGTCGTAGCATCCGACGGCATTTTATAATTGCAACGCTTCCCAAACACTAACCTGGCACAGTCTAACCTTCTCTTAATAGTGCGTTTGTTAAACCTAGCACAAGAGCGGCATCCAACAACGTCGTGCTCAGGCCCTAAACAAGGTATACACAAGGTATGGTAATCCCTATGAGGTATCTGTTTCCCACAAGAAATACAGTTATTCACTTTTTCTGACATCCGGTTAAATACTGAGGCAAGAAAAAACCAAAATGTTCCAGGTACATAGCCAACTCTGATTCGGTCTGAAACTCCGGTTTCGGAAATATTTCAGAACGCCAACCTGCACTCGCAAAACTGCTTCTGCATCGGACCATGCAGCAAAAAAGACTGAGGATATGACGTCGGTCATCAGTCTAATGCGCCCTGACCGACGTCAGCCTTATACTCTGGTATTCGGGCCGACTGGACAGCGGACTACCCCAATAGTAAGGACTGCAGCAATGTGGAACGAAGAACATCCTAAAAGATGTAGAACTAATTTTGCTGGTGGAGATGTGTGATGTAGTAGCTATATGGCCATGAGTCAGAGTGAGAAAACCCTTGATTGGGGAAGGCTAAAGCTCTGATGGCTGGTGTGTCTAGGTGGAATCCCATGAAATAGTTTCCGGTGTTGGGGACACATGACACTTTGGGAGATTCACAGTTATGCCTAGAACCAGAAGCAATTGGAGAATCAGGTCCAATTTATATAGCAGGAGATGTTTGGAGGTAGCAGTTAGGGCCAATCATCGAGGGGAACACATGGATCCCCAAAAGCAGGCAGAGGTGCATTGTTAGCACTGCCATGATCTTGGAAAACACCCTGTGGGCTGTGGTGAGAACCAAAAGGCAGGGCCCAGAATTGATAATGATTGGCTCCCAGCCAAAAGCAGAGAAATCTCCTGCAGTGTTTTGCTATTTTCATATGATAGTATGCATCTTTGAGATTTATGGAGCACATCCAATTGTCCTTCCTCAATGGAGGTAAAATGGACTGAAATGTGACCACCCAAAATTCTGTCTGTTTCACAAACTGGTGTAGGTGACTGAGGTCTCCAGTCTTTTTTGCTACTAAAAAGAACCTCAAATAGACTTGGTATTCTAACTGGTCTTGGGGGACAGGACAAGTTGGATGAGTAGCTTTTCTAGCAGCTTTGAAATTTCTATGGCTGCTGTGCCCCACCGACTGGGTGGAACATCAGGAAATTTCTTCTTTTGAGGAGGAAGGAAAATGGGAAAAAAAATTGCCTCTGAAAATTATCTTTAGCACCTATGAATCTGAAGTTATAGTGTGCCTGGCTTAGGGATGCAAAGACAGGCAGACCCCTGACTACCTCCAGAGTACAGCAGTCAGGCAACTGCTCAGGAGCACTGAAAGGCTTTCTCAGTACAAGGACCGTGAAAGCCCTGATTGTGCAGTCTGCCTCTAGGGTGTGGACCATTAGCACTACCCTCCCCCATCTGCCACAGGAAGCTCCATCACTTGTGGAGTCAGAGTAAGAACCCTGTGACTTGTGGAACCACATCTTTTTTCCTGATCTTTGATTCCTGGAGTAGAATGTTTGCAAGGCTGAAAAAAGCATACTCCCACCACAGAGTGTGTCTTACCATCCTGCTGGCTGCTTGCAAGTGTGCCTAACTTTGGGTCCAAAAAGTGATGAACCATCATAGAGGGCATTAAGAAAGGATGACTTAAAAAACCTTCTGCAAAATCACAAAGACACATCCAGGCATGGCGGTGCATAGTAAGGCCGGTGTCTGCCCCTCTAGATGTGCCATCAGCTGCATTGGAGAGCAAACGCATGGCCACGTTTGAGGCAGATGGTAGGGTAGAAAGTTGAGAGTCCATAATTTTCTGAACAACCACAAGCAATACCCTAGAGAGAGAGAGACACATGGAAAGTTCTTTGGTCAAGTTTCTTTGAAATCTAGTCAAATGGGCGAAGCAGTTCAGCAATCAAAGTGCAAAAGTCATTGATGCATAAGCTCATTTCCCAAACCTGCCCATCGCCCAGACTCTCTGGTGGGGGAAGAACAGATACATTTTCTTCTGACAGTTATTTCCTGGTGCCATCTGCTGCCACCATCATAGCATCCACTTGAGGACTCTTGCTCCAGTGCCTTTGAGAAGCAGGTAATATGCAATTTGCTTTCTTGAGAACGGGTTCCACCACATCATGGTACTTCCATGCCCGATGAGCCATAAGGTTGACAAGTAGTTCAACGGGTGTTACCACATAGGATAATGTTTAGCCAGAAGCAAAGGATTCCAGGAACAATAACTCATCAGGGAAAGGGTCTTGGGATGACCATCCCAGACTCATCAATTTAAGGATATTGCCAAAGGTGACATCTTCAGAGAGGGAGTGAGGGGAGCCATCCCCTTCCGCTAAGTCAGGGTCTTTGCCAAAAGACTCTGGCATGGAGTCTATGTGCTTCCATTTGCACTTCCGTTTCTTGTGGTGTCCTTCCAGTGGAGGTACAGAGGGGTCCAAATCAGAATGGGAACTGATGAAGCTGATATCCTTCGAAGACATTGGAGCAGACTGTCCATGTAGGCCAGGATGAAGTGAAGGAGCAGATCATCACTAAGGCATTGTGGAATCGACCCCATTGGAGATGCCTCATTCCTTGAAACTGCCATGACACTTTCAAACTCTTTAAAGTCAGAAGTTGCAAACAGTATCGAGGAACCCCTCCCATCTGAAGATGAAAGACAGTCCTCAACACCGATGGCTCCAAGCCCTGAGGACAACATCAGAACTGAACTATACAGGGCCGAAGAACCGAGAGGAAGAGATTGGTCTGAGAATCTGCGTGCTGACTCACCCTCCCAGCACCTAGCACTAAAGTTTCAGCTCAGAATCAATCTCATCTTGATCCAAAGACATCGGTGTCAAAAGAGCAAGAGGGAGGCTATCGGTGTTGAAGTGGTTAATACTTCTGGCACAAACTGAAGTACTCTGGGTTGTGTTGGATCCAATATCACTGGTGCCAAAGATCAAATCAGTACAGAAGTCAGTAGTAGGGGTTTGATGTCCTGTACTTAGTGCCCTCCCAAAGGATGGTACCAGGATAACCCCAAGCTGGATTTGTGCACTCAAAACGTTCATCATCCTGTCATCATGCTCCTTGAGACTGAGATGATTGAGCAGATGAAGACACAGACGATGGTCTGGAGTACCTTCACTCGTGGAGGATAGGGGAGTGAAGTCTAGGACTGATTGGTTCTGAGAGGAACCTTGACCTTAGTGAAGGAGTTTGGAAACAAGAGGCCATCAGTTCCATCCTTTGTGCACTTTTCAGATCAGGTCCAAAGGAAGTAGCCTATCATTCCTAGGTCACTTTTGATGGAGACTTATCTGACCTTCCAGGATAACTTCTCTCCTTTTCTTTTTCTCTCGCTTCCTTTCTCTTGCTCTCTCTTTCACCTTAACTGGACTATTTATTTTTGTTTTGAGTTTCCCCTGCTTCTTAGCTGGAGAAGAAGAGTGCTGCTTCTTAGCTGGAGAAAAAGAGACTGAAGGAGTAGCCTCTGTCTGTGCGGGAAGAAGCTCTCAACACCAAAGTATTCCTTCTGGTTTGAAGAGATCTTGTGCTGAGGGCAGTGCAAGACTGACATACCACTTCTAAATGGACAGTGCCCAAACAATAAACAGAGTGTGGATCTTGAGGTGGAAGTTTATGTCCACATTCTGAGCATGTTTTGAATCACAAAGATTCAGACATTTTAAATCATGGCTAAGTATGAATCAGGTTCAACAAAGAAAGTACAAGTTAGTAGCACACAAACACTAGAAGAGTATCTAAAACTATCCCTGAAAGCTATACCTTAATGTACATATAAGATAGTTTAGAGAAAACTCTCAGGAAGAAATCAAACATGGATGGAATACAGGACACAACAAATTTCTTTGGAGAACTCTTCTGAAACATCCAATTGCTTCAGATGGCAAATGAGACCTTAGCTGTTAAGGTGGAGTGCAGGGAATTATGGATCAGGGAGGAGCCAGAGCTCTGGAACCAAGGAAACTGTAGACTCAGTGCAGAGGCCTCATGCTGTCAGATCTGACAATCCACAAGTCTGAAACAGACAAAAATAGACAACTGTATCTGGAAGTTGGTAGGAAACTGGAAGGGTTCAGTTAGGATCAAGACTAAGGAAGTGAACTTCAGAGAAATTTTATGATAGGAGACAAAGGATTGCCATGAAAGGCGTCTCAAAAAATGACAATGAAGTAATTCAGTGATTTATTGTGTTTCACACATATCACAAGGAAATGAAGCTGGATTAGTTTGTCACTGATGAAAATTTAAGCAATGCAAAACAGGATGGGAGGAAGTGTCAAAGGAGAGACAAAGGTTAACCAAATGAGTAGACATGTTGCAGTCAGTGTTAATGCAGACAAATGCAAGTACTTGGAACACAACTCCACTGTACAGTATCAGCAAGAGACAATTAAACTGATGGCTTTACAGCAAGAAAAAGATATGGTAACTGATCAAACCTGAAACAGACCACCAGGAGAACAATACTGTGATACATTACCAAGAATTAGTCCTTAGGAAGCAAACAGTTTCCACTCCGCTTGTCCCTCGTCATTGTGCTGTTCTGGAGGCCACATAAGGAAAAGAAGAGGCTAATGAAAGACCAGCAGACAGCCAACAAAAGGCTATGCCAGAAGATTGGGGGAGAATACAACCACAGACTAAAGGAGCTAGAGCTATTCTCACTACAGACCAGAAGAACCAGACATAAGGAGGAACATATTACATGTGCTCAAGATCACATCGCATCAAGATGTGAAAAAGCTCACGCTAAACAGGAAGGATGGAAGGGGGTGAAGGGTCACTGACTGCAGACTCAAAGAGACAAACTCACCAGACTGTAGGGATCAACTCCTTCCCAATGGCAACAGTTAATTATTTCACTGGCAGAACTCTGGAATCATGTAACAGAGTGTTAGAATGAAAAAGTAGAGAGAAAAAGAGTACCCATGGAGGCTGTGACTATGTGAGGTATTGCCATCTGTGCCAGGGAGAATAGGGCAGTGCATGTGTAAAATATGCCAGCATAGTTAGCTGGAGTTTTATAATTTTGTGCCATTTGACTATCACACTGACTTGTACAGATGCCTGTGTTAAAAATGCATCAACTGTGTTATTATATCTGATTAAATGTTTATGTTTAAACAAAAAATTCTGGAAGGGAAGAGTAGAAGTTTTTGGAATTGTTCTGAAGCTTTCAGATACTGCAACAGATTTTAGCAAAACTCTTGAGTGTGTATTGTAACAGGGTCAGGTGACCAAATGTGACATCATTCTATAACCAGCTTAGAGAGGATAGACCTCACAGAGCAGCTTGTTTTGTTTTCTTAGGAACCTGGTATAAAAATCTATGACAGTTATCATAATTCAGTTGTTCAGCTGAGTTATTTCAGTTTAGTTAAAAACTCATCACCTTGCCTTGTGGAAGTAAGCATCTAATCTGATTGCTGGCCCAGGTAAAGAGAGGTCATCACATATTGGTGGCAGTGGTGGGATTTTAAATGAACTTCAGTAGTCTGTGGGCAGTTGTCACTGAAGGTGTGTGCACTCTTAACAGCCACAAGGTAAGCATTCAGGATTATGGCAAGCTGACAAAGAACCTGATGGTCAATATGTGCGAATTCAAAGGAATGGCACATCCTAACCAGACAAGAGAGGAAATTATTTTAGCCTTAATTGTAGCTGCAGCGCAGACCAGTGGCCAGGAGGACATCCAGTCTGCTGGTGTTGTGCAGTCTTCAAAAACAATACAGTTCACCTTTTCCTCCGAGGACTTAAAAATCCATCTGGAGTTAAACACACGAACTGGAGGCCAAATGTTTGGAGACCGAAGAGAAACTGCGGTGTTTGAGGAGTAAAGAAAAGCAGAAGCAGCATCAGCGTGAACTGGAGGCCAAATACTTGGACAGCAAAAAATATGAAAGACTGCAGCATTTGGAGATTGAAAAAAATGAGAAACTGAGGCGATTGGAGGCTGAAGAAAAAGAAGGAGAAAAACAAGAGTGGGAGATGTTGATCATTTGCGAGGGTCATGGAGGTACAAATGTCCACTGAAGCAAGGTGGGGAACAAAAGGTGAGGGAGCCAGCAAGTGGGAATAACAGTGTGACAATAGTACGTTGTCTGGAGAAAACAGGGGTACCAACTATCATCGGAGTTTGCATCCTTAGTGGATGGATGTCGGGCCACTGCTAAGAGAGACATAGCCTCTGACAAAACCACTGTGAACCTGCAGTGCTTAAAGAGGAGCAGTACTTGCTTGGGCCAGTCCACTCCAATCACAGCTTTAGGAGGGATCCCATTCCAAATACCTTTGGCCAGGGTTCAGTTTGACTCTGAGGGTGGAAAAGGAAGCCAGCAGATATTTGTGTTTGAGGATATTCCTGCAGAGGTCTTGGCAGGGAAAGATTTTGATAATGCAGTACCTTGTGTGCATGCAGTTAGATGTAATCAGGCCTGGAGACATGCATGCAAGTCGGACAGACTGGAGGAATCCCAGACAGACCCCACCCCTAAACCTGGGACTGGTGATGTGGTTATTTCAGGGAGGGAGCTACCTTGTAGCAATGAGCCTGAAAGTGAGCCACAGCTGCTGGTAGGTACTGATGTTCCCATTAACAGGGTGACTAAGGACAGAGATGAGTGGTAGTACCCAGGCTGACAGTGAGGCACTGCTGTCAGAAGATATTAGGCTTCCTGTAGAAGGGGAGCTAGGACGGGTCACAAAGGTAGAGTTGAGAAAGGCTCAGCTTTTGGAACCTACCTTATGAAGCTTCAGGAAGGTAGTGAAGGAAACATCTGATGCTCAAAGAAAAGGGGAGTATGTATACTGGAACAAAGGAATGCTGTATTGAGAGTCAACCCCTGAGGGAGGGCTAGAAGGTGAACTAATACAGCAGTTGGTAATCCCCAGAGCCTATCATCTAGCACTTCTAGCCATAGCACATGACTTTCCTCCTGCAAATCATATGGGCATAAAGCATACCAAGAGTCGTATTATGCATAACTTTTATTGGCCTGGGATTGCAAAGGATGTAAAGTACCACAATTAGGGCTGCAAGATATATAGTAGACCACCACACGAGGAATGTTCGAAATAGCAGCAGCACTAATAGTAATCCAAAACAGCAGCAACAGTACGTAGGAACAAATACACCACACGTTTCGTCCACAACTTCATCAGAATGGCTACACAGCCATTTGGGATCACACAGCCTTGTAAATTCTCACCACATTTAAATATACCCTGGGATTCAATAAGCATTTTTTTCCTTGCAGAAACAATGTAGCCCTTCCTGCATGGAATATGGCCGCTGAGCGATGCAGGAAGGGCTACATTGTTTCTGCAAGGAAAAAAATGCTTATTGAATCCCAGGGTATATTTAAATGTGGTGAGAATTTACAAGGCTGTGTGATCCCAAATGGCTGTGTAGCCATTCTGATGAAGTTGTGGATGAAATGTGTGGTGTATTTGTTCCTACGTACTGTTGCTGCTGTTTTGGATTACTATTAAAGTGCTGCTGCTATTTCGAACATTCCTCGTGTGGTGGTCTACTATATATCTTGCAGCCCTAATTGTGGTACTTTGCGCTGGGATTTTGGTGCTGGCATTTGGTTTATTAGTTTATTTTTTGCACCATCCATTCATCTTTTATTGCAAAGGATGTAACAAGGTACTGCAGGGCCTGTGAGTAGTGCCAAATGGTAGGCAAGGCAGGGACAAGGTCAAGGCTCCATTGATGCCTTTGCCTGTGACTGAGGAGCCATTTCAGAGGGTAGGTATGGATGTTGTGGAGCCTCTGAGTACCCCAAATTCCACAGGGAAAAAGTATATTCTGGTGGTAGAAGATTATGCTACTAGATACCCTGAGGTGGTGGCTCTGTCATCCATCGAGGCAGAGAAGGGGGCACATTTTTTGTTAGATATTTTCAGCAGGGTAGGATTCCAGAGAGAAATACTGGCTGACAGAGGTGCCAATTTCATATCAGACCTGCTGGCTTGTCTGTGGCATTGTGGGGTGAAGATCTTAAAGACCACCCCCTACCATACCCAGATTAATGGTCTTTTGGAGAGGTTAAAATCTACACTAAAAACATGCTACAGGCATTTGTAGAACAGTTTAAGAGAGAGTGGGACAAATATTTGCCCCATCTATTGTTTGAATACAGAGAGGTACCCAAGGAATCCACAGGTTTTTCACCCTTTAAGTTGCTGCATGGTGAGGGGGGCCTTTAGATTTGATTTGTGATGAGTGGGAGGGTGAGTGTGAATCCCACAAGGAATCCTTTGTGACACATGTCCCAAACCTCAGGACAAGGCTTAGGAAGTTCATGGGCCTGGCCCAGGAGAACCTGGCTGCAGCTCAACAGCAGAAAAAGGTCTGGTACAACTGGAATGCTCAAGCCCATGACTATGCTGTGGGACAGCAGGTTTTGGTACTCATACCTGTCAGACACAATAAGCTACAGGCAGCTTGGGAGGGACCCTTCAAAGTGGTAAGGAAGGTCATTGATGTTAATTACATGATGAACCTACTAGGCAGGATGCAGGGGTACAAACTGTACAATGTTAATGTAATGAAGCCTTACCATGATAGGGAGCCCCCTAGTGCTGAGTATTTGCAGTAGATGGCAGGAGGAGTCTGAAGGGGATCTGGTGATTGATCTCTTCTGTGAGATTCGGACTCCCACCTCTGTGTAAGGGGTAGCAATATCCCAGTGACTATCCCCTACCACGTTCGAGAAATTCGAGCAGTGTCACAGGAGTCTGGGGGCATTGTTCACTGGGAAACCTGGGTGCACCCACCTGGTGCAGCATCATGTGGATACAGAACCCCAAAGACATATCAAGCAAGCAAGTCTAGCAAGCAAGTCGGACAGACACTGAGGGATGAGATACAGGAAGTGTTGGAACTGGGGATAAAATCCAGGAGTCCATCAGTCCCCAAGCCTCCCCAGTGGTGCTGGTAGCATCAGATTCTGCGTGGACCACAGAACAGTCACACAGAGTCAGATGCTTACCCCATGCCTAGAACTGATGAAGCCTTAGAGCAGCCGGGTGGGGTTAAGTATCTGACCACTACTGATCTGAACAAGGGTTATTGGCAGGTGCCCTTGCCTCCCATCACTAGAGAAAGGTCAGCCTTTGAAACTACTTTTGGATTATACAACTTCACAAAGATGCCCTTTAGGATGAAGAATACCCCAGCAACCTTCCAGAGGCTGGTAGAATGTATCTTAGCTGGAGTAGGGGATTATGCCCTTGCTTACCTGAATGATAATGCCATCTAAAGCCATTCCTGGCAAGAGCATCTTCAGTATGTCAGGGAGGTCCAGGGTAGACTGAAAAGGGCAGGGCTGACCATTAAGCCCAGTAAGTGCCAGGTGGGTATGGCAGAGGTCTCTTACCGGAGACAGAGTGGGGAGTGGTAAGGTTAGGCCAGAACCTGCCAACGTGAAGGCAATTCAGGCGTGGCCTGCCCGTTACCAAAAAGGAGGGGAGGGCATGGTCCTGACTGACACCCCAGACATCTGAACATTGGCCATCGGATGTTCATGGACTAGGGATGATGAAAAGACTCTGGAAAATCGGGACATTCACAGGCTTCCCAACAGCAATAATACCCAAGTATCAGTACTGCAACACACTGACTACGAAGAACATTTAACAGAAACAACCTTAGAGCGTGCCTTCAGACGGAAGAACGACTGCAGAGAAGGGAGCAATGCTGCCTGGTGACAATAAGGGTCCATCCTGAAACACAGCTGTGACCTGGAGGACTGAAGCTAGACCCTCAAGCTATGGTTATAAAGATATCCTCCATCCAGACAGTCAAGCAGATGCTTGGACAAAGCAGAGAAACAAACTCTTTCATGGCTGCCATGGTGACTGCCCCCTCTGGCAGGCTAGCCAGCATTCACTCAGTGTAGGCAGGGTCCCTGCATCAATAATAAATGGGCTAAGGAAGGCAGCTGATTGTCAGCAAACAAGGATAGGGAAAAGTCACAAAAAATGTCTCTTCCTCCAAACAATCTAAAACCCCATAAAAACTCATATCACCCCACATTTTCACTCAAACAAAAAAGGTATTATGGGACTTTAAAGTCAGCCTCTGCATATCTGTCATATATATTTATTTTTTATTTTTATTTTACATTTGTTGACTGGGCTAGTCTAGCTGGATGCATGTCCATTTTCAGTAGAGGCCCGGGGAGAAAAGCTCCACTAACAGAATAGTAAAATTAGTAAAAACAAAAGTAGTAAAAAAACAATGCTAGTAGAACAACCAACAAAAATACATCAGGGGAACAAAGATGACTGCTGGGTTGCTGCTGCTCACAAATACAGGATTTAATAAGTGCTTCATCTTCCCAGTAATCTTAAGACATATTAGGAGCATAAAGGACATGCAGGCGTGATCAAACCACTGGTGAAAAGGACAACCTCTTCATTATTTCACCTTTTTACTATATATAATAATCAGTGCCCAAAATACTGCAAAAATAGGTATTATTACAATCTCCAGTCCAAAAGTGATGACCATAATTAAAAAAATAAGTTATGTACTCACCATAACGTTCCATGTGAGTTGTTCTATCTCGCCTTCATTCTTCACTGATGGATTTGGAGCCAATCCTCGGCTCCGACACGGCCGTTTAGCAAAACTCAAAGATTACCAGTAGCTCGAGACCAAGCCCCTTATCCCATGATGCATTGCTGGAATTACTTCAGATCTTGTTTGCTGCGTGTACCATATCCTAGTAAGAGGACTAATCTCCCCAGACAGGAAGAAACATTGAATAACCAGGATGAAGTCAGTCTCCAGGTCAAACGTTAGCCACGTGGGGGAAGGAGGGAGGGATGTGAGAATGAAGGCGAGATGAAACAACTCGCATGGACCGTTATGGTGAGTACATAACTTCTTTATGTGAAGTTGATCAATCTCGCCATTCATTCTTCACTGATGGGTAGCATCCCTAGCACCCTAAATCCTGGGTGGCTCACGGGAGTACATTTTTCTGGACCGCAAAACCAAAGGAAGCCCTGTCCCTGGAGGCCTTGTCCACTTTGTAATGAGTGATAAAAGTGTGAGCCTTAGACCAAGTGGCAGCAGCACAGATATTGTCAAGAGGTAACATGGCTTGAAAGGCCGAAGAAGTAGAGACTGCTCTGGTTGAATGCGCCTTCACTTTATGCAACAAAGACCTATTAGCAGATGAGTAAGTGTAGGTGATACAATCTGAAAGCCACTTAGAAAGGGTTGTTTTAGCCACTGGTCTACCTTTTCTGGCTTCAGAGAATGAAACAAAAAGCTGGTCTGACTTTCTGAAGTTTTTTGTTCTGTCCAGATAATATCTAATCTGTCTGTGAAAATCAAGTTTGTGCAGCATGTATTCTAATTTGTTGGTATGGTTGGGGAAAAAAACGGGCAACTCAATAACTTGATTGATGTTTGTCTCAGAACATACTTTAGGCAAAAAAGAAGGGTTAGTCCTATGGGATACTCTGCCAGGATGAAAAATCAAATAGGGAGGCTTGATAGATAATGCCTGAAGCTCTGACACTCTGCGGGCAGAAGTAATGGCCACTAGAAAAATAGTTTTCCATGACAGAAACTTGAGCTCACAAGATCATGCTGGTTCGAAGGGAGAAAGAATAATATGGGAAAGCATGAAATTCAAGATCCAGGGAGAATAAGGAGTCTTCACTGGAGGTCTCATGTGAAAGGTACCCTTGAAAAAGGCCTTCGATAATTGGTGTTGCATAATATTCAATCCATCAATACCTAGATGGAAATTAGATATAGCTGCTAACTGGACCCTAACGGTAGCAGCTGCAACTCCTTCGTGAAAAATCTTGGTCACGAATTCTAGACTGGATGACAATGGAGCTTGGTAATGATCAAGGTTTTTGTTAGAAGCCCAAATGGAAAATCTTTTTCACTTACTACAATACAATTTTCTGGTGGAAGGTTTATGGAAGCCAACAAAATTAGACTTGTGTCATCTGAAAGATTATGAAGCCTGGCTATTCGGGGAACAGGAGCAGCCAAGCAGTTAGCTTCAGTGACTGCAAGGAAGGATGGAGGTCCCCTGACGGGTGTGTCAGAAGGTCTGAAACTGGGTCCAGGGTCCATGGATCCTCCAAGAGATGGGAAATGCATAGAGGAGACGTGGGGGCCAATCGTGTATGAGTGCATCCCTTGGGGGTTCTCCCGGAGGGGGGGATCAGGGCAAAGTAGCTTTTGCATTTGGTGTTGATGTGGCTGGCAAAAGATTGCAGCAAGGCTGGCCCCATTTGTGGAAAATCCTGTCCGCAATCTCCTGTTTGAGGGACCACTCACGTGGCAACAATATTTCCCTGCTCAGCTTGTCCGCTATCACGTTGGATCTCCCCGGGATGTGTGTTGCCAACATAAAGCGCTGGGATGACACAGCCCACTGCCAAACTCTGAGGGCTTCTCGGCAAAGGGGGTAAGACTTAGTCCCGCCCTGTTTGTTCAAATACCAGACCACTGACATGTTGTCTGTCTATACGGCAATTGTCCCTAGAGGGAGAGAGTCCTGAAAGTACTGCAATGCCAGAAGTAGCGCTCTCATCTCTAGGACATTGATATGCAAATGTGACTCTCGATCCGTCCATGTGCCTTGGGCAGTCTTTCCCTGAAAATGCCCCACCCAACCTATCAGGGAAGCGTCCGTGGTCAAAGTGGCTACTGGAGGGGGAAGTACAAAGGGGCATCCTATTGTGACATGCAGAGACGTCAACCACCACTGAAGATCCCTCTTGCAAGAGTTTGTAATCAGAATCATATGGTTCATTGGCAACTCCTGGAAAGACCACTGAGTGAACAGGAGCCATTGAAGAATCCGCATATGTATCCTGGCCAATGGAATGGCTAAAATTGCTGCCACCATCAAACCTAGTACTTTCAAGACCTCTGCGGCTGGACCTCTGTTCTTTGAAACCAGTGAAATGATGTGTTGACGAAGAATTGATACCCTTTCAATTGGAAGACGTAGAGTGGCACTTGACGTGTCTAACTCTGCCCCTATAAAGATGATATGCTGTGATAGCGACAAGGCAGACTTTTCGAAGTTGATCGTAATGCTTAAGTGATTGCAGAGTGTTAGAGTGGATTCTGTTGCCTGAATCAGTTGATGCCTGGTGGTAGAGGTAAGGAGCCAATCGTCTAGGTACGGAAACACCTGGAATCCTAGATGCCTCAGATGAGCCGTGACCGCTGCCATACATTTGGTAAACACTCTGGGGGCTGTAGTGAGACCAAAGGGCAGGGTTCGAAACTGGAAGTGACTGGCTCCCAGCCGGAAACGCAAATGATCTCTGGATGGTCTGGCCATTTTTATGTGGTAGTACGCATCCTTGAGATCAATCGAGCATAGCCAATTGTCCTTCCCCAAAAAGGGGAGTATGGAGTGAAGCATGACCATCCGAAACTTCTCCTTGGTTTAGTCTGCTGAGGTCCAAAATGGGTCTCCAGTCCCCTGTTTTCTTTGGAACCAAAAAGAATCTTGATTAAGTTCCGAATCCCATTTGGTCTGCTGGGACTGGTTGGATGACTCTTTCTAGCAACTTGCAGACCTCTATGGTTGCTTGTTCCCTGTAACTGGGTGGAATGTCCGGGATTCTTTTGACGGGAATGAGTGGAGGGGAGAACGGTATGAAATACCCTCTGGAAATGATGCTTTGTACCCATCTGTCATTTGTGATATCTAACCAGGCTTCTGGGTACAAAGATAAGTGACCCCTGACCACCTCCAGCACGTGGCAGTCGGGCCTCCTCTCAGGAGTGCTGGTAGGGTTGGCCAGAGAAATGATCTCTTTCCCCTTAGTGTTGCGGACCCCCTCTGCCGCAAGGGCGGTGTCTTCCATTATTACCCCCCCCTCTGCCCCTGGAGGGAGGTTCTCCACTTGTATCCTGAAAGACTCCTTGGGCTTTTCAGAACCACATCTTCCCTCCCCTTTGACCTTCAGGAAAAGGCCGAGTAGGGGTGGAAAAACAGACTCTGACGGCAGACAGAGTCTTTCCCTCCTGTTCACACCTGGTCAATGTTTCCTTTACCTTTGGCCCAAACAAAGATGAGCCGTCAAACGGGGTTGTTTACAAATGAAGACTTGAAAGGATCCGCAAAGGAACAGAGGCGCATCCAGGCATGCCTGCGAAGAGCAATCCCTGTAGCTGCAAGCCCTACTCGAACCATCAGCCACATATATGAGGTGCATGGACGAGTTCACAATGGAATTAAGGGAAGCAAGCTGGGCTGAAACTTTGTCAGAGACGCCAGCAGCTACAGTATCCTGAAGAGAATCTCGCAGCTCCTTAAGGGGATCTCTTTGCAGTCTGGTGAAATGGGTCAGATGGTTCAATGAATGCAGAGTGAAAGTCACTGAGCATGCGTTTCCCATATCTATCCATGATCCTGGACTCTCTGTTAGGAGGATGGAAAGACGCAGAAGTTTCTGACAATTCCTTCTTTGTGGCCGCAACCACCATGACATCAACAAGAACTCCTTTGGACAGAAAGGATTTATTGACCGGGGCAGAAATAAATTTATTGGGCCTCTGGGGGACAGGCTCCATGGAGTCCGGTGACTCCCACGCCCTACGACAGACCAATTGCATAAGCTTATCTTAGGGTGGAGACACCCAGGAGGTGGAAAGTTGAGACCCGAAAGCTTTCAGAAGAACCGACTCATCCTCAGTAGGGCTTTTGGGCTGTCAATCACCCCTCTGCCTAAGGATCTCCAGTATCTCCGCAAAGGAGATGTCCTCAGAGGGGGATTGAGGGGACCCTTCTGACTCCTCCAAGTTGGTGTCAGATGTCAGGGACTCCTGTGGGGAGTCCACCTCCTCTTGCACAGTCTCTTTCTGGGTACTTCTTCAGTGGGGACTTCTGGGGAAGTCTAAGAAGAGCAGGGAGTGCCCAGTGGGGCTACCTGAGGCTCTGGGTCTCTACCCTTGGGATGACTGATGGCAGCAGAAGCGGACACATGCACTTTAAGGGAAGAAGCCAAACCTGATGATGAGGATGTCTTTGGAGACAACACCCACCTCATGGGTTCGAAAGCATCACGGCTCCGATGAGGAGTCGACTGACCCAAAGGGACCGCGATCCCCTCCCGCATCAATGCCGTGGGCTCCGAGCCCGAGGTAGGGGCCGAAGTCCCAAGAGGAAGAGTCGGCACCGACAAGTCACTGAGACTATCCTCCCCAAATCCGACAGGGGAGCGCCGGCTCATAGAATCCCCGGTCAGCTCAGGGGACGTCCGAGCAGACAGAGCCGACGATACTGGAACAGCCGTCGGCTCCAAGGGTTCTACAATCAAGTCGGCCTCCTCCGGCTCCGAAAGACCAGTACAGCTCGGAGGAGGAGTAGACAAGTCAGGAAGTGTGGTCTTCAGTTCCGATGCCCAGGTCGGAGCAGGCAACAATGTAGCTAGGCCTGGTGCCATCAAAAGCTTCTGTACCAGTCGATTCATGTCCGAATCAGAAAGGTAAACTGATGACCTGGAAGAAAGCACCGATGGTGCAGACTGGAGAAGTGGTGAAGAGGGAGTCTCGGAGACTGGTACCAAGCCAGAGTCCCAGCTCCGAAAAGAACAGACTGTCTGCTCCGAAGGCTGTGGAGCCGAAGTCACAGAATACCCCACTTTCTTTGATTTTTTTCATTTACACTCCGAGGAAGATTTTGAGAATTTTGATAATTTGCTGGCCCCATCCTGGTCAGACAAAGCTTCTACAAAAGGGTGCTTAAGGATACCTCGATCTATGAGTTTCCTCTTCCTCTCAGCCAGCACCCTAGTAGAAAAGGAGTGGCAGATACTGCAGGACTCCTGAAGGTGTACCTCACCCAAACAATAAATGCACTGAACAAGTGCATCTGTCACCGACATTTTTTGAAGCCAAACTTCGGATGTTTCTCCTTATCTTCAGACATTATATCTAATTAGAAAAAATAACCACTATAAGACCATCAACAACTACGACAACAAATGCCCAAATGGCCACTCTATATATAATACAATAGAGAACAAATATATTCTCCTAACTGTTCTAAACTATTCTAAACTACTGAGACCAGGGCCAAGAAGCAACAAATCACGCAAAACGTAGCAATATATAAAAGGGAAAGGGGAACACTATTAACAGTCTAACTCTATCTAAGCAATAGATATATAAACATATACAAGAGAAATAAGAAAAAAAGTTGCAAATATGTAGAAAATCCCACAGAAAGTCTCTAGCAACGCTGGAAACCAAGAGATCAGTGCCGCAGCAAACTAGATCTGAGGTAATTCCAGCAGTGCATCATGGGATAAGGGGCTTGGTCTTGAGCTACTGGTAATCTTTGAGCTTTGCTAAACGGCTGTGTCGGAGCCGAGGATCGGGTCCGAACCCATCATTGAAGAATGAATGGCAAGACTGAACAACTTCACATCATCAGATTCAAAAAATCCAAAGTATGGGATGAAATGTGCCAATCGATCAGTCTACAGAATGGCAGTGCAGCACAATATCACAGTTAAGAGCTCGGATGTATCATTTTTTTTTTTAAATGAAACTCAAAAATGCCACAAAGGAAATATGTTAAATGTTGTAGCTGACTGAAGTGCAGGGAACTTACGTGATCAAGTTTCTTTAAGATTTCGATTTCTGTGTGTACATTTCCAACACGATCCTAAAATAAAATTTCAAAAAAGTTTAAATGATCACTTAAAAAAAAAAAAAAATCACCGTTTTTTTAAACTATTACCAAAAGGGTAGCCTGTGGTAGCATAATGCTTCACCATGTCCCCTCTCTGGCCAATGCAGCATACTTGTACATCCAGCACAAAAATAGTGGTAATCTAAATTTGTGAATTTCTGTAGCAGCTCAATGCATTTTATTCCATCAAGAAAGCTATGTGCCACATAACACAATAACAGACTGTATTCCATACATATATGTGCATAAATACATAAAGGACACAATACAGGAACAACATGCTTCATAATAGCATTTGTTATCTGACTTGATCTTGAAGTACTAAGGCAATGCCACACCTTCTATGGAGATCCAAAATGCAAATCTTTATCACAGCATGTGTTTAAAATCTACAACAAGATGTGAAGCAGTCTGGGGCTACCATAAGCAAAGTAACAGACTCGCACTGGTGCATCGATCTGCTGAAGGATACTACAAACAGAACAGTTGTTGCTTTAATGCAGAAAGCCTGTCAAAGGTGGCTGTTTCACCTTGGACTAATATCAGAGTTAAAAGTACAAATATTAATTAATGCAGACAAATGCAAGTACCACATGTTTTAAATCTGCATTCCTTGGGACCTTGGCTGGTGCATGAGGTTCCCACACAAAGTTAAGAGCGGTTAAGTATTTCCTCAGCTCTTTCAGCATTTTCTGTTCCTCATATGTACTTGATAATGTAATGCTTTACTGTTCTTGGTATAACAAACCATCTTAAAACACAAAATGCACTTGTGTATTAGTACAATAAAAACTTGTTATGTACTAACCACAACATTAGATTTTTCTGGTCTATGTCAAGACACTGGAAACTGATGGTCGAGTGCCTTGGTACCCTTTTTTTTCTGGCAAAGAGACTCCTTTGAGCAAGCTCTTCCACTGTCTCATAACCCCCTACTCCTCTGAAAGAAATACTCCAATTACAGTGGGAATGAAAAGCCAGCTTACAATCTTCTAAAAGAATTTATAATCATTCTTTAGTAACATTACTCCACTACAAACTGCAAAACTAACAACAGGTTTCTGGAGTTCTGACAGATCCCTTTGGAAACACTTTTTGGTTTCCCTTCATTTGATCTCTTCATCTGATCCCATGGTTTCTACACTTCCAATGAGTGAGCTGACTATTCCAAAGTCCAGACAGAGACTGGATAACTAATTCTTATTATACATAGCTTACATATTTACTCTGGTTCCATACAGAAACTGGAAACTGGTGGGCAGAATCATCAGCACTCCTTTGGTGGCCAAAGACAATAAGCCCTTAAGAATAGTGGCTCCAGAGGAAGCTCTACTTCTACAGAGAGGTATTTAAACTGTTGTGTTTAGCAAATGTATGTAGATTGACCATGGAGCAGCTGCAGTAATCTCTACCAAGGCAGTGGATGTGGTCTGAGCTCTGACATAGTGCACATTATCAGTGGTCTCCTACAGGAGGAGTAGCAGTAACTGTTACAATAAAACATCCTCTCAAGAGTAACTTTATTGACTTTTTGGCCCATGCTGGTGCTGAAGAAGGAAATAAACAATTATTTGTCTTTTCTGAAGTCCTCTGTATGGCAAAGATAGAATCTAAGTGGTCTGCTTACATCCACACAGTGCAACTGGATTAGAATAGTTATGGAAAAATACTGGTCAGTGAATTGAATGGTTCAAATTCATCTGAGTGGCAACTTTTGGCATACAATGAAAGGCTAGTTCTAAGTGTGACCCTGTCTTGATGAAAAATAAAGTAATGGAATTTAGATGACAAAGCATGAAGCTCTGAAATGTTCTTTGTGGAAGTAATGGCTACCAGAAGTACTGGCTTCCAAGTCAGAAATGTAATATTTGTGGAACAGGATTAACTCATCTTTTAAAGTACAAAATTTAGATATCACTGTGGAACATGATGTACAAGGGGAGGTCTGGAGTATAAACTCCTTTAAAAAGGTCTTGCATAATGCTAAAGTGGGAGAGGAAAATCCACAGTGAAAGGAAGATATGGCAGCCAAGTGAACTTTAAAGGAAGTGTAGCTGGCTCCATTGTTGAAAAACTCTTGTTAAGACTTTATTCACCTGTGCATTAGAAGCTGAAATGGGTTCTATATTTTTCTGAACTGCCCAAAACTTCTTCCATTTGCTTTTACAAATGTTTGTGGTCAAAGGTTTCAGGGAAGCAGTTATCAAATGGACAACTTCTGGAGGAACACAAATGGTCCCTAAACATCATTGGAAGTGGAGACGCAATGAATTAAATAAAATAATTAAATATCTGGATGAAACTACTTAGATGCGTTAAACAGCAGTTTGGGGTGCTGAGGGAAAGGAGGTCTTGCCCTGAGATGAGGACAAAGCAGGGGAAAACCACAGTAGTGTAGCTAGGGCAGGGCAACAAGGGGCAACTGCTCCAGGTGCAAACTGTTGGGGAGGGTTGATCGCCAATCCCAATCTCTCTCTTTAATGCAGTATTGCTTTTAAAAGCCAGTATTGTGTGTGTGGTTTACATTGTAGCAAGCAGTTTTTGACAGTTTAAAATGAAAAAAAAAAATCTATTTTTTAAACTAAAACTGGAGTGCTGTGACAGCCCATGCTGACAGAGTATAAACTGTAGCAACAGTTTGCTACATTTGTAGCAAAGCAGTTTGCTATAATTTAAAAAGATTACTTTTTTTAAGCTAAAACACAAGCCTCGTAGTGCTCTGAGCAGACAGGGTATAAACTGTACCAACTGTTTCCTACATTTGCAGCAAGTAACAAACAGTTTGCTACAGTTTAAAATAAAACTGGAGCCATGCACTTGGTAAACACCTGGGGATTGTGGCGAGTCCAAATGGTGGGGACATAAACTTATGATGACTGGCCACAACCTGGAAGTGCAGAAATCTACTGGATGGTTTTGCTGTTTTTATGTGCAAGTATGCAGCTTGGGAGCTCCAAAAACAAAACCAGTCTCTTGGCTGTAGACAAAGGAAGAAAGACTGCACAGTGACTATCCAGAATGACTCCTCCTTCACGTAGTGATAAAAATGACTTAGACTAAGAACTTATGCAAGATCCTGAGGTCTTTTTGAGCAGCAAGAATAGAGAGTAAAATCCAGACCTTGTCTTTGCTGATGGATAATCTCGTATCTCTGTTTTTGTAGAAGGTTTTTTACTTCCTTTTGGGCTACCCTCCTCTGATGGCATGGAAGTATAGTGGAGGTAAGAAGGTGAGTGTCTGGTCATCATTAGAAAAGGAATAGCACATCCTCTGGATATAAATTTCCCATACCCATTTATACTGCGTGATGGCCAACCAAGAGGGCAGATACAGGGAAAGCTGTCCCCTGACTGCCTCCAGAGTGTTGACAGTTTCTTCAGTCCCAGAACTCTCAAATTTCCCAGAACTCTTGATGACACGCCACCTCTACTTGTGGAGCAGCAGTAAGATGAGAAGACTCACCTACCCTGAGGTACTCTGTTGCAGAGCTGCCGAGACTTTATAAACCATAAGTTTTTGATGTACTTTAGTTCCTTTGAACAGACCATTGCAGGGCCAAAAACATCACTCCAACAGCACTAACCATTTTGCCATCTTGTTCACACTGCAGCAACTTGTCTTTCACCTACTGTCCATTCATGAAGACCCAGCAAAGGGACCACTGATGAATACCACCTTGAAGTGATCAAAAAAAAACATGAAGTGCACTTGTGCATTCTAATGACGGAGCCTGCCTCTCTAGTTGCCCCACCTACTATGCTGTAAACCAAACACATAGCCAGACAAAAACAAAATGCAACAGTCACAATCTGGGTCTCTGTGACCTCATTTCACCTGTAGGTAACTGTTCAGGGTATTCAGCTTTTTCTCTTCCAATTTCAATGAAACTTAATCATAACTGCCAGAGAGTTAGAGTTGTGTTAGAGATACAAATATGCTTCCTAATTCAATCCATCATCAGCAACTCCCTGCTTGAGGGATAGGCAGCCTGAGTGTCCTTTGGGACCTCATGCTTAGTAGCAGCAGATACTACTTTATTTTATTTATTTATTTAACATTTATTTACCAGGAAGGTCCGACTGGGACAGAGCCCATTTTCAGTGGAGGCCGGTGGAGAAATGCTCCAGACGCATGTCTACGGAATCCACAAACAGCTCTTAACAATAATGTTATCTCTCTGAGTATCTACAGCATTCTGCCCATTTTGCACAGAACAGGCTCAGCCACATCAGTCTCATTCCTCACCTTGAAGAACACCATGACTACAAACTTACAATGAGGTGGAATTACTCAGGCAATTGCAGGACAGGACCTAACGGCCTCCTACAAAATCGCTTCCTTTGGGAAGGTGTGTGTCAGTTGGCAAGAATCCATTCTGCCCTATCATCTCTAGGATTTCTCCAAAGAAGGTATCTTCAAGAGTGGATGGAAGAAACTTTGTCATTAAGATCTGTGTCTGAGGAGGGAGACTGATGGGGAGTTGAGATGATTCCTTTTTCACAGCCTCTTCCTGGGGTAGGGGCTCAGACAGAAGTCATCTGAACTTTCCAGGAAAGAAGGTCCCCTCAGTCCTTTGCAAGCTGGGCCTAAAAGGTCCTTTGTTTTGTGGAAACAAATAATATGTAGCTAATAGCTTCTGCTACAGTGGAGCCCAGGAGCCCAGGAACAGAACTGATGGAGTCTGTGCTTGCTCCTTCAAAGAACCCATCTTAGCTTTTCTCTGCGTTTAAAGTCCCGCCCAGGATTCAAGACAGACGTCTCCACCAAACACTTAAGAGTTGAAGTCCTCTTACAGGATTTCTGTGTCAAAGGGCTGAATTCAGATAGAGTTAAAGTCAACAATGGTTTTACCAATGCAGAAATGGAGTTGACACCAAGAGATTGGCACAGAACCCTTTGTCTTCAGTGGTCCCTGTCACCAACGAGGTTGGGGACTGAAGAAACTGTCAACACTCAGTGCACTGGCTTTGAAGAAATGGAATCCTTTGTTTATGGTGTCAGCACAGACTGTGGTACTGGATCAAATACTGCCGGTACCCACAACAAGGCCTGGAGCAGGAACTGAATTAAGGTGTGGTAAAAGTCTCTTCTCAAGTCACATTGGACAGAAAGGAAGCAAGGATGACACCATACTGTAAAAAGCCCCCATGAAGGCCAACACCAAGCATTACCAATCAAGGTAAATAAGGCTACTCAAAGATTCATTTTCTGTATGAATAAAGGGATGCAGTCGAAACAGGGCAGGGCATGAGGAAAGCAGTCTGTAAAGCTTGTGCGGAGAAGTTTCTCATTCTTCCCCTTAGAGCAGAATACAGTTCCTGATAACTCTTGCCTCGGAGAGGACAAGATCCTGCTGAGAGTAGCTTGAGAGGTAGGTCCAGAGCACAAAGGATAAACAATGTCCTCAGGACCCACACAGAAGACAGCTTATGTAATATGGGAATATCCAACTTGTCCTAATTTTTTTCCTTCTTTCTCACAGGACAACTATCAGCTTGGCAGTAAATGGAATCTTCCCCCTTCTCTTCTTCATACACTTCTGAAGATAACATCCCTTTTAGGACTAGCTTTTTGCGTGTATCGAACAAGTTCCTGAAATATGGAACAACTGCAACCCTAATGTCCCACCTAAGACAAATCACTTACTATCATGGGAATCCTAGGGACAGGATTTTATGCTAGCTAGCATTGACAGCAATTTTTGAACATTGAGGCCCTAACTTCTATTTTATAAGTCCATACGTGAATATTAGGCTAACTCTCCTGAAGGGACACTTTAAGCCTAGCCAACACCTTAACCATTATTCCAAACTCAAATTCAAACCCTGTTACTTTTGTTTATGAGGTGAATACGTTGACCATTATTCCAACCCCCCCCAAAATGTTTTATTTATTTCTGTTTGTTTTCCGAGGTACAACAGTGATCTCCAGAGACCTTTTTCACACTTTGACCATGAACGATGTCTGGTTAAGTAACTTGCTCAGACTCGTACAGGAAATGGAGACTGAGGGACTCGAACCTTGCACTTCTGGACCACAGGTAACAGTTCATTAACAGCTCTTTAATTCTCTAAGCTAACAGCCAGATGAAAATGTATTAAAATTCCCTGACCGGGAATCAAAACCAGGTTGTGTCAGTAACAGTGCCAAATCCTAACTACTAGACCAGCTGTCAAGACTAATACCCAGGCAACCTGCAAAAGATGGTTAACAGCTAGCAGGTCAACACTTAAAAAGGGTAAGCAGAAAAAAAAGCACCAAAGATTCAGTGTGCCTCAGACAAGTGACAGGGAGGGAATAAGATATGAAAATGTCAGAATAAAAAAGAAGTAAGGCAATCTAGTCCACTTGAAATTGTTATTAAGTTAGAGCTCTAGAAAAAATGAGCAATTTTACTCATTTTAAATTGTTTATCTATACCCAAAAGGACGAACAACCCACAAATTTCAAGCAATGCCAGCAGCAATATCTGCAGTCCATCTTGGAGGAGCAAAGGGTTTATGGGACAGGGGAGAAGCTCGACTTTGTAGAAGTCTCATTGTCAATAAAGGTGCCAAGGCAACTAGCCCACTAGTTTCCAGTGACTGGACAGGACCAAAATAAATTATAATAAAACAATATACACCACTGTTTGGTAAACACAGGCTTTACTATTCAGTAACCTCTAAGTTCATAGGTAGGTACTAGGCTATCGGCCCAAGGGCCTAAGTAAGCCTAGCCAACAAGGTTCCCGGGCTTACGCCGACCCAAGAAAGTAAATTTCCTGTGCCCTTGTCGAACAGAGCCACAGAAGTGATCCTCGGGGTGTATTTCCTATTTCCCATCCACTCATCAAGATTTTTCTTGAGTGTTAATGAGGAACTTTGCTTGACATAGATGGGTAGCTTGTTCCAGAGTATGGTAAGTCTATGAGACAGGAATCTATCCCTCCAGCAAGTCCTGTTTATTGTGGTGACAAGGTTTAGGTCCCTAGAGCGTGTAGCTTGGAGGGATTGGGATTTCTTTAAGTGTATCATGTCCAACAGCTCTGGGTTTGACATAGCTTTATATATTAGGCAAAGATCACATCAGAGTAGGCGATATGCTACAGAGTAAAGCTGGAGTTTTTTGAGACAACCAGTGTAGGGCATCTTTTTGAGGCCAGTAATTCTCTTTGTGAGATACTTCTGCGGCCTTTTCAGCTTCTGCAGATGTCTTGTGAGGTACATTCCAAAAGGGGCATTGTACTCTATAATGGGTCTAATGAGTGTCAAGTAGAGAGGAACAACGGCCTCTTTTTTCCTGGATAAGAACCCTTTTGTGATGAGGTGTGCCATGTAGAAGGATTTCCTGACTACTGTGGCAATGTGATTATCGAAGGAGAGACTACTGTCCACCTGGGTCCCAAGGTCTCTTATCACACATTCGGTGTTAAAAAGAATGTCGCCTATGTGGTAGTTCATGGGTACAGAGTTTTTACCAAAGGGGATAACAATGCACTTTTTGGCATTGAGCATGAGGCCATGGCTCTGACACCAGGCATCTGTCTCAGTGAGGCCCTTCTGTAGGATGTCCACATCATTTGGGGACTCTACTATAGCTCCTAGTTTGCAGTCATCTGTGAACATAATTAGCCAGATACCTTCTGTGTTAGCCTGTACTTCAGAGAAGTAGATACCAAACAGAAGAGGTCCCAGGACTGAACCCTGTGGTACTCCACTTGTCACTGGTTTGAAGTCAGATTTGGAGTCTGCAACTTTTACAGTGAGGGTTCTGTCAGTGAGCCAGTAGGCAACCCATCTTGTGACATAGGGATTTATACCTAGTTTAGTTATAATTCCAGAATGGGGAATGATGTTGAAAGCCTTGGCGAGGTCAAGATAGGCTGTGTGAACCGCCATACCCTCGTCTACGGCTTTGGTGACTGCCACAAAGAAGTCGACCAGGTTCAGCAGGCAAGATCAGCCTTTCACAAACCCGAACTGGGTAGGGTCCAGAGTTTGGACGTTACCAATGTCTTTGTTTATGAATTCCATGATGATACATTCCATTGCCTTGCAGACCAGGCTAGTCAGGTTAATAGGGCGATTGTTGCTGTGTGCCATTCAGTAGGCACAAAGCCTGACGGGAGGCTATGATTGAACATGGTGCTTAAGCAGGGAGCCAGTTCGTTATGAAGTTCGTGTAAAACACAGCCTGGGATGTTCTTCAGTCCCATGGATGCTGTGTTTTTGGCTTTAGAGTTCTGCTTTTACTTGTGAAGTTATGATTACAGGGACTCTGCATTCTTCCTGTATAGATATGGGGCCCTTTAGGGGGTGACAGGGGGTAAAGTTGGCAGTGAACCTATCTGCCAGGATGTTGGCAATATCAGTTGGTTCTATAATTTTTGTGCCATTGTGCTGCAACTCAGAGCAGATCTGGGTGTTGCCATTGAGATTCTTGACATAGCTATAGAAGGCTTTGTGGTTGTCCTTTGAATCAGTGGCAATCTTGTTTTCATAGCTAGCTTTGGAGGATCTTATAAGGGATCTCAGCTTCTTGCTGAGACTGACCAGGGAGCTCCTCCACTCATGGGATTTTACCCTCTTTTGCAACAATTTCTTCCTTCTGTTGTAGAGTTAGTTTATGGCAGGGGACAGATGGTCTTCCTTTTTTTGGAGGATAGCATCTTGGTTCTGTTTGGGATAGCACGATCCATGCACTTGTGTAAGTGCTTATAGAGTGCATTTGTGTAGGATTCAGCAGTCACAACTGTATTGTCCATCTGCATGGTGTCATGAAGTTCACCACTTCTGTCTTAAGAAGCATGAAGTTGGCTTTGGAGAATTTTTTTTTTACAGTGGTTTCCTTAATGGGGTGTAGGGGTGGGATGTGGATATCTAGGGTGATTAGCTTATGGTCGGATCTGACCAAAGAGGAGTTAACTTCAGGTGTGGAACATCGGTCACTCATGTTGGTAATGACTAGGTCTAGAATACTGTTGCCCCTGGTGGGGGTGTGGATAAGTTGATCCAGGGCATTGGAATTTATGAATTCCAGAAAGCGCTGAGCGAAAATGTTGGCACATGAGTAGTTTTCCCAGTTAATGGTGGGGTAGTTGAAATCACCTAATATTAGGGTGTTTGGTTGAACCCTAATATATTCTAGTACATCAAGAAAAGAGGAGTGGGAATCCTTGGGTATGGTGGGGGATCTGTAGCAAGCTATAATTTGGATTGCAGTTTTGCCCAAAGTTAGTTGCAATTGGATAACCTCGGCAGCATTATGCTGAGCAACTAGGCTGGAGGTGTGGATATCCTTAATGAATATGGATACACCTCCCCCTTTGTTTTTCTGGTCAAGGTTAGACGGCCGAAAAGTGTGGTATGACTTATAGCCTGGTAATGCAGGGGTGTTCTCTGGAGGCTTGAACCAGGTCTCAGTCACTGCACAGACATCAATGTTCTCCATTTTAAGGAGTGCCTCTAGTGAGTGCATTTTGAGATTTAGACTTCTAGCACCGAGTAGCATTACCCTCAGTTTTTGCTTGCCTGTTGCTGTTATGATGGTGAATTTGTTATTTGAACCTTGCCTAAAAAAGGCAGTATAGGGGCGGCAAGAGCCTTTGCCAGTATCCGGAATCCCAGGGGTGACAGGTGCAGGTCATCTCTGGCAAAGCATCGTGGTCCGTCGACCATGTTGTCCCAGGCAGACCGATAATGGCTCCCCTTAGAATGACACCAGAAGCTTAGCCAATTGTTGAAGTCAATCATTTTGTCCTTGTACTGCGGTATCATTCTGGGCGATGGGCATTTATTTTAAGGGGGAATTGTTCCACCAGATAAAAGGGGTGGCCATGGGTGCAGCGTGTACCCCCACATACGCAAATTTAGTACTGGCGAGATGGGAGGAGAAAGTAGTATTAAATTCTTTATACTGTGACAATTGGATTTAAACAAAAGATTTTTAGATGACATATGTATTTTATGGACTGGGCCTGTGGAAGTTATCAATGATTTTGTTTTTTTAAATAATACTACAGAGTTTCTAGAATTCACATACAGTGTCGGTCAAGAAAAATTGCAGTATCTACATGTTGAGATATATACAGAATAATGAACTTAACTCAAAAGTTTTTAGAAAAAGCACATTCTCAAATTCATATCTACACTATAATAGTGTGCACCCCATGCATTACAAGAAAAATACTGTTAAGGGACAATATATTAGATCAAGTAGAATGACGTCAAATAATGAGGAATTTTTTTTTAAAGAGATGGTTTTAGTCAGCTCCTTACAGCTAGAAATTATCCTGCTTGATTGATTGATCAGGTGGAAAATGAGATATACGAAAGGAGGATAGATACATTTAAGCCTATTTTGGGCATTAGCCTCCAGAATGAAGAGGATGGGAATCAGGTCAAACAGGACTCGTACGGAAACACCTTGGTAATAGAATACAATGAAAGTTCCAACCTGATCAGGTCTGGCTTGGACAAGGAATGGAATAGGTTCATTGCATTTACAGACCTTGAGAAGCTATCTAAGAACAAATTAAAAGTGGTCTTTAGAAACTCATACAGTTTGAAAAATCTATCATAAAAAGAAGTAGAGCAGAATAGTGCAATAAGGAAAAGCAAAGGAACTTTCAAATGTGATCCCTGTGCCCAATGTAGTTACATAGCAAATAAGGAGAGTATACCCACTTGTCAAGTCTTTGCAACATGTATTCCACTCCTTGAATAGATTTTTAATAGCAAATAGGTTTACAGCAAATATATATATATATATATATATATATATATATATATATATATATTTTTTTTTTTTACTTAACTGTTAGTCAATGAACCCGCGATGGTGGTGCTGCGGTAGCGTTGTTGCCTCACAGTAAGACGCTGTCTGGTTCGATTCTCAGCTAAGGCGTCTTCTGCGTGGAGACATGCGTGAATGGGCATACCTTCGTTGAAAGTTGTGCGTCAGGCCTGGCAAGCCGGTATGTAAAAATCAACTGCCAATCATTAGCGGACCAGAGTTCCGCTGTGGCAACCCCTAACCGGGAAAAGCCGAAAGACACAAAAAACGTAACTGTTAGTCAATAAAGTACAAGTTGTATGTGCATTTTTTTGTATTTCTATGATTGCACTTCAATGAAAGGACACTAGAGGGAGTTTTATGTTCATTATTCTATGCCATTTTTCTGTTCTTTTTATGCAAAGTTTTAAAGTATAAGATGTAATATTAATTAATGAAAGTTTTAATAATGTATATTATTTTTTAGAAAAAGGTACTCTGATAGCATTGTTTTAAAATGTCAACTGCATTTTTATGTTTTTTTTAAATGTTCATTTTAAAATGTATTTATATAGTGAACTACACTGCTTTTTACATTATGTATCAACCAGTAATGGCTTTTAGAATTTCACTGGCTAATTAACTAATTTCACAGGGTAGAAGGACTATAAATGTAATGGTTCTAACAGTCAGTCCTCATCTGAAGAAGTAATTTAAAATGAAAACGTATTGTGTAGGAGACGTTAATGTGCGATTTATATGTGTTTTCATTAAAGTTGTGATTTGACACTTTAGCAGCTGGTCTTCGATCCTTGGTGGTACCTTTGGATGGTTTTTCAAAAGAAATTGCACTTTTGTTGTCATGGACACTACTCCCCAAGAAAAGTCTGAGGCATCTGTTGCGTCTGTGTTGGAGCAGGAGGGAGAATGAGAGGACTGGATTCTGAAAAATCGCTACCACAATCTCCCTTTTCACAAATCTCAAAACTGGAATTTAAAAAGTAGGAAGATGTTGACATTGGGACCAAAGAGAGATTTTAGGTACCAATGGAACTTTCTCATGTGCAGTCTTGCAAGAATTAAGAGGATCACAAGGGCATGAGATCCAGAATCCAGAGGAATTTTCTTGTAGAGTTGAAAGCTTGAGTGGAAAACCTCAGGAACACATACAAGTACATATCCATTTTTTTCCTGTAAAAGAAAAGCTCTCTAAATGAGGTGTCCAGGAGACAATCCAAGAAAACAATCCTGTGAAGAGTCACAAAAGATTTCTTTTCTCTTGGAATTCCAACTCGAGTAAGAGAACCCAAGTGAGAGATTCATTATACTTTGAAAAAGACCCTGCAAAGATAAGCAAGTTATCTAAATAAGGAAAATATGAACACCTTGCAGTCTGCAGCAAGCTATCACAGGAGTAAGACAATTTGTGAACACCCTTGGAGAAGTAGATACTCAAAGGTTAATGTGGAAAACTGATAATGTGATTCAAGCACAGAAAATCTTAAGAAACATCTGGAATCTGGATCTATAGGAATGTGATCAGATACATCTTAAATCCAAGGACACTACAAAACTCAAATGGGGAGCAAGGGGTAACAAGTTTGAAGTGACAACTGTGTGAACTTGGGCACCATCACAAATTGGTTCAGAAACAAAAGGTCCAAAACTGATCTCCAAGAATATTCTCTTTGGCACCAGAAACATCCTTAAATAAAAATCTTTCTCCTGACTGAGGAAGAGGAACACTATCACAATGAGTGAGCATATGGTGTAAGACAGGAAGAAAAACAGTTTGTTCTGGCAGGTGAAGAGGAACCTCTCAAAAAGGTGCAAGGAACTTCAATTGCCATCCATATCCTTGATGAATTACATTCAAACTATCTGTAAAAAAAAATGTCTTTTGCCAAAGAGAGAAATGGAGGTTCAGATTTCTCTCTGAAGCCATTAAGGGTGAGAGGGAAGGGAAGTCCCTCATACAGTCATTCAGGCTTAATAGGCTATCTGTTCTGGTGGGTAAGTTTTTTTTTTTTTTTTTTTGGAACCTCCCTACCACTGCTTTTTGAACATCTGCTTACCAGCAAATTCCCAAGACTGTTTATTCTGCTTTTTAATTAAGTAGCAAAATCCCTTGGTAAACTTGGAGGAGAGCCAAAAAAAATTGAGAGATCCTTTGAATCAGCTTCCCACTGTCATCACACTTTATACACCCTGTTTTAAAAAGTTTTAACAACTTTTTTACCACAAAAGTAAAACATAATCGCCCCTTTAAAAGTGTATAAAAGTCATGTGGCAGTCGAAACATTTTATCCTAGCTTAAATCAGTTTTACAGAAAAACAATTTTATGTCACAAGCAGTAAAGTGTAGGCTTTTCCCCCCTGGAAAGAACCTGACTGCCTGGTAATAGAACAGCATTAGCTGGCAGTCACTGTTTGAAAGTCCACAGCACTCTCTTCAGTGAGAGGGAAGCTTTGAAGGGCCTGGTACCCAAACCTTAGTCAGCTCAACTCAAGCAGACTGTTTGGGCATGTGGAAGGTGCCTTGAAGCTCTGGAAGCTGCCCAGCTGCTATATCCTTAGCAGGATATAACTAAATAGCTCAAACTACTGCAGCAGTGGAAAAAGTAAAGCTGTTTAAGAACTTACCATAACAGTAATGTCCTACTGATCACTGCTGCTGTATTCCTAACCCATGAGGTATCAAAGCTTTAGCTTCCCAGTATCGTTTACACCAAAGTCTGCCCTCAGCTTGCAAGCTCATGGGTAATATAAGCAAACATACAAGCATATCATCTCAGACAGCAGCTTGGAGATAGTCTAAGGTCAGCTAGGAGGGGTGTAGTATGAAGTGGTAAGAAAGGCCCCTCCATTCTAGTGTGTTTACCATGGGATAGGAAGAGAGAGAGAAAGAGAGAGTAAGGACAAAATACATGTAGAAAGAAGAAGGATGGGAAGGAATACTGCAAAAGTGATCAGTAGGACATCTACTGTTTTTGTAAGTTCTTATACAACTGTAATATGTCCTGACTGAAATCACTGTTGCAATATTCCTAACACATGGGCAATTCTTAGGACTAAAGGGAAAGTAAGGGTGGTTGATTAAAAGGCAGTAGGGACCATCCAAGAGACCAGATAAGAGTGAAAAGGCAAAGGCAGCTCTGGACTTTGAAAAGGCATCAATCCTGTAGTGTTTAATAAATGCAAGTACAGATGATCAGGTGGTGGTCTCAAGTGTGGATCTGACATTCACTCCTTTGCAGAAAGAGAAAGCTCCAGGAGTGACTACTGCCTTGGAGAGTGAGCTCAAAGGCATGAGGACAAGGGCTTGCCATGTAGAGAGTAACAGAAGGAGATTGCCTTGGAGATCCAACATGCAATGGTTTGCTTGAATACATGATGGCATAGGTTACAGTCCATAAAAGAACCGAACAGTTGTTCATATTTTCAAATGGATGTTGTTTTGCCCAAACAGAAATGTAGTTGTCTATCGATGTCCATAGAATGCAGTATCCCCCCCACCAATTCTGCGGGCTGGGAAATAATGTGGGTAGGTTTAAGGTCTGATTTAGTGACAGCTTGTTCACCACTATAGGGATGAATGAAGGGTTAGCCCTGAAGGTCAGCCTGTCTGTGAAAAATAAAAAAGGGATTGATGGCCATGAGTTCCTGAAGGTCTGAAACTCTCCTAGCTAAAGTGAGGGCCAGAATTAAGAGTTTTCTAGGTGCAGAATTTGAGGTTTGCTGATGTTGTTGGTTCTAAAGCATTTCCAGCACAAACTTGTGGTCCCAAGTAGGGGTGATGGGTTTTCTTGGTGGTCTAAGATGCAGGGCCCCTTAAGAAATAACTTTATCTCAGATCTGGACATAAGTGGGGGAAATAAGAAGCAAGCAAGCAGAGATGGCTGACAGACATCAATGGAAGAAGAGGTCAGACTTGTATGCAAGAGCTCGCACAGATATTTCAGAATGGAAGGCACCTCTGATTAGTTCGGGCCCTTTCCATTCTTTTGGCACCACAGGAGAATCTCTTCCTTTTAGCTATGTAAGATTTTTGGGAGGCAGGTCTCTTAGCTTCTTGGAGAAGCTTAAAAACATCCTCAGAGAAATAGTGTCTGTAAGAAATTAGAACCCTATCATCCACAGAGTTGGATTTAGGAATGATCCGCTTGGTGTGGAAGTTTGTAGTACTTGCCTTTCCGGCTACAAGATGAAGATGGAACTAGTGCTGCCTTGTCCAAAAGAGAATCACTAGCAAGAGTTTTGTTTTTTTCTTTTTCAGTCTTTAAAAGAACTATTGGAATGAGAGGTAGTGGAGGAAGGTGTAGAGAAACTTTTCTGTCCACTGAAAAGTGAAAGCATCTGTCCCTCCAAGCTGAGGGGCAAGGGACCCTGCTGAAAACATGGGAAGCTTTTGTTGGTCTTTGAAGCAAACTGATCTATTTGAGGAGTCCCCCAATTGTGACTGATGTCTTGGAAAACTTGTCTGTAAGGTACATTCATGTAGGACCACCACAGACCTGCTTAAAGCACCTGAAAATGCATTGTTTTGTGATGGTATGTATGTGGCTGTCAGTGACATGTTTTTCTGGGTGGCAAGGTCCCATACTTTCCGTGCCAATCTGGGAAGTTGGTAAAATCTGGTCCTGCCTTCCTTATGTACCACATTACTGTTGTGTTGTCTGAGAAACCTTCATAGGATAACTGATTTCCAAAAGTGTGAACAAAATTGAAGAGCTTGGATGAGGGTCCTCATTTCCTTCATGCTGACGTGTTCCTTTAGCAGCGTTGGCTTCCATCAGTCCTGTACTTGTCTCATCCAAGGCATCTGTGTGTATTTCTTGAATTAAGCCTGGAGGAGTGAAGGGAAGCCCTGGGTTGAGTTTCACCTGATCCTTCCACCATAAGAGTTCCCTTTTGTGACAAGCTAAAAGAGGAAATGCTGTGTCCAGGGGTGCGAGTGCAAAGACCAAACTATTTTCAGGAACCACTGGATTTTCTTCATATGCAGTCTGGCTAGGGAAAGCACTGCAACAGTAATTGCCAAGAACCCCAGAGCCCAATAGGTCTCTTGGGCTGAGAGAGGCAAAGTTGTGGAAGTAGTCTGTAAGGCTCTACACCTTTTCTTGAAATAAGGCCTGAATTATTTTTGCGTCTAGCCTGCAGACCAAAAAACTAGGCCATGAGATGGCTAGAGGGAGGATTTTTTGTAGCTGATTGTAAACTGCAACTGAGAGAGGAGGAGGGGAACTGGAGATGCTGAAGGAGAACTTTTCTTAAAGCAGCTTGGATTAGCAAGTCATCTAAATAGGAAAAAATCTGAATTCCCTGTGGTCAACAGAAGACAATCACTAGTGACACTTGGTGAAAACTCCTGGGGCTGTGGAAAGCCAAAAAGCTAAGGCAGTAAACTGATAGTGAGATGACCCAGTGCAAAACCCGAAGAATCTCCTGCAAGGGGGCCAAATTGGTACATGTAGGCAAGCATCCTTTAGATCTAGGGACACTAGAAAATCCTGGGGTAGAATGAAAGGTAAAAACTGTTCAATGAGAGCATTCTGAAAGTTGGCACTTAAAGAGTGTTTAGCTAGAAGAGCTTCATTGTGGGTCTCCATTGCACTTCTTTCCATGGCACTAAAAAAAGTCTGGAGTAAAACCCTTTTCCTACAAATTCTTCGGGCACTGGCTTTATTGTGCCATATGCCCACAGTTTCTGTAAAATGGTTAGGAGCAGATAAATCTGATTGTGTGGACGTAGGGGTATGCCATTTAGAGGAGGAACCTGTAGCCAAAACATGGCAAAACAGTTTTTATGATAGACAGCATTCATTTGTCTGATGCAATCTTTTCCCGAGGTGGAGACAGACTGTATCGGCCTTTTTCGGAGGAGAAGGGTAAGGCTGGGGGCCAGCTGGAAAGGAGGTACTAGATAGTCACAGAGGTTTTTCCCTAAATGGCTGCCTCGCAGATGAAGCATCCCTCTCTGTGGTTTATCTGGAAAATTTCTTTCTGGGTGCCTTTCTATGTTTCTGATTAGGCCTAGGGTACAGTCTGACAAAAGAGGTCAGTTTAGTTGTGTAATTCCTCAGATACTGAGGTGCTGAAGGGATCAAACAAGATTTTTGCCTAAAGGGAAAGCAACTATTTTTGCTTTCTAGTCCTCAGGAATAGGCCATCGACATAACCATAAATATCTGTGGATTACAGAACTTGTAACAGCTGAGCTGGATGAGGCCTCTACAGCATCATAACGACATTTAACGCTGTGTCCTGCCACTTGTGTAGCCTGATTAATTAAGGATAACATCTGTTGTTTAGAATCAGTATCCTGGCAAATCTACCACTACTTTATTTAAGGAATTGAGAATGGATACCAAATATTTGGTCATCTGGGTTTGGTGATTATTAACCCTGAATAACAAAGTAGACGAGGTATAAACCTTTCTACCCCACCTATCTATATTCCTGCTATCCTTGTCTGAAGGGAAGGTAATGGCACTGGGAAGGAGTTTAAAAGGCTTACCAGATGAGAAGAAAATAGCAGAAGGGTCCAGCACAGGAATATTAAACAAAAAAATTACAGCTGTGCAAGATCTTAAAATAACAGTATATGTTTTACTTTTCATAGTTGTAGCATTCATTACATGTGGGATCTCCTGCTAAGGACAGCCCAATGTACAGCCAGTATAACAAAGCTTTGGCATCTTCCCAGCGTTGTACAGCAGATGCAAGCTCCCTACAGAGGCACAGGGAATATAGGTGACGTACAAATTCTCAATCTTCAGAGCTGAAGTTCCTCAGGAGAACGAGAGAAATACGGTAAGAAAGGAAAAGACCCCTCGCCTAGCAGAGTGTTGCCAACAGAAATGGGAGAAAAGGAGGCAGGTAGGAGGGACAGAATACTGCGACAGTGAAAAGTAGGCCATCTATTGTTATGGTAATATTTTGCACAAATGTACTATGTCCTTCCTTATCGCTGCTGCAGTGTTCATTATGTGGAAGATTACCAAAGCTACTGTAAAGGATGAGAGGAGGAAGGAAAAGAGGAACCTTCCAGTAACCCATGAGTGATAGCCCTGGTAAACCCTGCCCTGGTTCTGGAAATGACATCCAACCTATAATAGGTTCATAGGTTTATACTAGGCTATCTGCCCTAAGGCATTTATAAGCCTAGCCCAAAATTTTGTGGCTTACGCCACCCCTTATATGAAAAAAATACTGTACTCATTAGTTTGTTGAGCCTCTTTCCACCAGTGACACAGAGATGATTCCCGGGGTAAACCTACGATCTCCCATCCACAGGTCAAGATTTCTGTTGAACAGAGCCAGCGAGGTGCTCTGCCTCAAATGGACCGGGATTTTATTCCACAGCATAGGGAGTCTCTGAGTGATAAATCTATCCCTCCAGCACGTCCTATTTATATCCGTGCTAAGGTTTAAGTCGCTTGCTCTAGTGGTATTGGTGGATTTGGATTTTTTGAGGTGGAGCATGTCCATTAATTCCGGTTTGGACATGGCCTTGTATGGCAGGCACATGTCACCTCTGAGCAGACGGTATGCGACTGAATAGAGCTGGAGTTTCTTCAATCTGGCAGCATATGACAGATTTTGGAGTCCCTTTATCCTTTTGGTGAGGAACTTTTGGGGTCTCTCCAATTGCTGCAGATGTCGGGTGAGATACATCCCGAATGGGGCATTGTACTCTATCATTGGTCTGATAAGTGAAGAGTACAGGGGAACAATGACCTCACTAGATCTGGATGTGAATCCCTTCATGATCAGGTGGGCAATGTAGAAGGTCTTTCTAACCACTTTAGCAACGCTGAGTGTCAAAAGAAAGGCCACTGTCAACCTGGGTCCCCAGGTCCCTGATAACCTCTTCTGTGCTTAGTGGATTGCCACCTATATGGTAGCTTGGGGTTACCTTGTTTTTCCCGAAGGGTATGACTATGCATTTTTGGCATTTAACTTCAGGCCATGGCTCTGGCACCAGCTATCTGTTTCCGTGAGTCCCTTCTGAAGGATATCCGTGTCCGATGCACTTTCCATTATGGCCCAGTTTGCAGTCGTCTGCAAACTTTGTCAGCCAAAGTCCTCCCATGTTGGCCTGTACTTTTGAGAAGTAGATGCCGAACAATAGGGGCCAAGGACCGAGCCTTGTGGGACACCACTTGTGACCGGCTTGGAGTCTGACATAGCGCCAGCAACTCTAACCCTGTGGGTTCTGTCCTTAAGCCAGTTTGCAACCCATCTTGTGACATATGGGTTTACATTTAAGCTGGTAAGTTTTTCTACAATACCCGAGTGGGGTATTGTGTCGAAAGCCTTTGCAAGGTCAAGGTAGGCTGTATGGACTGCCTTTCCCTCATCAATGGCCTTGGTGACTGTTTCGAAGAAGTCGACTAAGTTCAAAAGGCATGATCTGCCCTTGACGAAGCCAAACTGGGTCGGGTCCAATGTCTGCAAGTCCCCTATATCTTTGTTTATGAGCTCCATTATGATCCTCTCCATAGCTTTGCAGACTAGACTTGTTAAGCTTATGGGGCGGTGATTACCAGGGTCCGCACAGGCACCGTCTTTCTGGAGTGGGACCACCGTTGCCGACGCCACTCCTTGGGCACGTATCCTGTGGTAAGGCTGAGATTAAACAGCTGCCTTATGTGCGGGTTTAATTCCTCATTTAGCTCGTGTAGCACACAGCCGGGGACACCATCCGGTCCCATTGATGTTGTGTTTTTAGCTTTAGAGAGAGCAGCTTTCACCTGCGCATTTGAGATGTCTGGGAGGCTACACTCCGCTGGGATAGTTATCTCTCCTTTGGGGGGGGGGGGTGAAGTTTGCACTGAACCTGTCTGCCAGTATGTTGGCAATGTCTGTGGGTTCAGTGATTTTTGTATCATTTTGGACTAATTCTGAGCATATCTGGGAGTTTCCACCCAGGTTCCTAACATAGCTGAAAAAGGCCTTATGATTGTCCTTTGAATCCATGGCAATTTTTCTCTCAAAATTGGCCTTAGTTGATTTTATGAGTGCTCGTATTATTTTACTAATAATGATCAGGGGTGACTTCCCTTTTATGGATTTTGTTCTATCATGTAATAGATTTCTCCTCTTATTGTAAAGTTTGTTAATGGCTGGGGTCCACCAGACTGGACGTTTGCCCTTTATGGAAAGAGTCTTGGTTTTATTTGGGATTGCCTGATCCATGCAGTCCTGGAGGTGTTCATAGAAGGCATTTGTAAGGGCTTCCGCAGCTTGGGTTGTGGTTTCCACTGGCTCAGGGGCCTTGAAGTATACCACACCAGTCTTGAGTAGTGTGAAGTTTGCTTTAGAGAAGTTCTTCACTGTGGTCTTTTTTGTTTGGGGTGGGGGCGGGATGTGGATTTCCAGTGAGATTAGTTTATGATCAGATCTCACCATGAGGGATATACTTCCGGTGTGGAGCATTTTGTCCCCATGTTTGTGATAATGAGATCTAGTATATTTTCTCCTCTCGTGGGAACAGTGACTAGCTGTTCCATGGCATTTGAATTTATGAACTCCAGGAACCTTTGGGCTAGAAAGTTAGGGCTTGAGTAATGTTCCCAGTCCATATTCGGGTAGTTGAAGTCACCCAATATGATGGTGTTTGGAGATACATTTATACCATCCAGTGTCTTCAGGAAGGCTGTGTGGGGTTCCTGAGTTTGAGAGGGTGGCCTGTAGCATGCTACAATTTGTAGAGCAGTTTTGCCTATGGTTAGTTGCACCTGGATGGTTTCCGAAGCTTTGTGCGTTGCCACCAACCTGGAGGTGTGGGTATCCTTTATGAATATGGATACACCCCCTCCTTTTGTGGTGTGGTCCGGGTTTTGGGGCCGGAACGCATGATATGAGGTAAAACCTAATAGTGCCGGGGTGCTCTCAGGAGCCTTGAACCAGGTTTCAGTTGCAGCACAGACATCGATGTTCTCCATACTGAGAAGGGCCTTGAGTGCATGCATTTTGAGATTTAGACTTCTGGCATTGAGCAGCATTACCCTCAGTTTCTTCCCATTTTTGTTTTCTAGGGTGGTAGGTTTAGAATTTGAGCCTTGCCTTAAAAAGGCACTATGGGGGTGGCAAGAGCCTTAGCCAATATCCGGAATCCCAGGGGTGACGGGTGCAAGCCGTCCCTTGCGAAGCAGCGTGGCTTGTCAAGCATGTCATCCCAGGCAGACAGACACTGGATCCCCTTTGAATGACACCAGACATTAAGCCAATTGTTAAAGCTGATCATCTTGTCTCTATATTGTGGCATCATTCTTGGTGAAGGAAGGATACTGCTCAGGGTCAGGGTCATACCTGCTTGGGCTACATAATCAGAGAGCTCCTCTATGTCTCTTTTCATGTAGTCCAGGGAGGTACGTCTCAGGTCGTTCACACCAGCATGGACAATGACTGTGTCATATTTGTACTCGCCGTGGAGTGACCCGAGTGCTTGTGTTATGTGGCGGATTCTAGCGCCAGATAGGCAGCTTACTGTGACCCTCTCCTTGTTCAGCCTGGTGAGTGGGACGTCAGTGTGTCTGACTATGGAGTCACCTATGACAAGTATTTTTGGTGTTGTATTTGGCCTTAAGGGCTGTGACTGCTTTGCAAACTGATTTTGTGGTTTATGTGTTGCTTGTGGGGTGTCTTGAGGTAGCAGTTGTTTGGGTGTCTGCTTTGGAGGCCTCTGCTGTTTAGGTAAATTTTTACTCAGAGCCTCCAAGTATGTCTTCGTGTGTTTATGTGTTTGATTCAGTGGTGTGGTAGCATTATGTGAGGCTGGTTTTGTGGTGTGTGTAGTTGCCTTCTCCTCCTGTCTGGTCTTGCCAGTCCTGAGTTGAGAGAGCTCAGCCTCCAGTTTGGCTAAATAGCTGCATCTCTCGCAAGTATTTCTGTTATGTGGGAGGAGGAGAGGGTCGTCTGTGTACATGAGGCAGTTATAACATTGCCTCAAGATTCCCAGATTCACCAGCTGGACCGGAGAGGAGATTGACAACTGACCTTTGGACATGCTAGAATAATATTGGGAATTCCTTAATAATTGAAAACAAGGGCCAGTGGGGAGTGAGGGTGTAGTGCTTTTAATTTTTAGTGCTGACTTATATAATTGCTTTAGTGAGCAAGTGCCAGGTAACTTGAGTGCAATGTGTTACAAGTAACTAAATGCAAAAACGACAAACAGTAACTTTCTTTCAAGTGAAACAAGGAAATAAGTACAGTAAGCAATGCAGATATCACTAGTGATCCACAGAAGCGCTGAAAAGCCGCGTATTAGGTGGAATTAGCGTTCCAGGGAAATAACAAGCAAACAAACAAAAAGCATATAAACAAAGCTAGATTCAGCAGGCCTGGATCTAGTCTATGCTACAGCAAACAAGGTCTACCAATTTCAGTAAGATACAGTTCAAATATTCAGGCACTATAAACCTTTAACCAGAAATTCCCAGCTCAGAAGGGCAGAGTCCAGCCTCTTCTCCCACAAGAGTGCAGATGACGAACCTTCTTAATGTAAAATAACTGGCCTGAAGCCCAAGTGCTTAAACCAGAACTAATACACTTGGACACTGGGCTCTCAATCAGCAGTTCCCAACTTAGAAGGATGAAAGCTACCTGTCCTGCCACCACAGTGCTTGCCACAAACCTTCCTAATGTAAAACAACTGGTCTGAAGCCCAAGTGCTTAATCCAAAAGACTTAGAATGATAGCTACACTTTAATCAAGTTACAACCAAGCAGTAATAAATACAAGTGAATACTTTAGAGAATGTCTGTATTATTGCTCAAGTTACACAAACAAAGCTAGATCCAGCAGGCCCGAATCCAGTCTATGCCACAGCAAACAAGGTGCACCAACTTCAGTAAGAAGCAGTTCAGATATGCATGCACTATAAGCCTTCAACCAGAAATTCCCAGCTCAGAAGGGCAGAGTCCAGCCTCTCCTCCCACAAGAGTGCAGACCACGAACCCTCTTAATGTAAAATAACTGGCCTGAAAGCCCAAGTGCTTAAACCAGAATTAATACACTTTTAGAATAACAGACACTGAGCCCTCAATCAGCAGTTCCCAACCTAGAAGGATGTAAGCTACCTGTTCTGCCACTACAGTGCAGACCACAAACCCTGTCAGTGCAAAACAACTGGTCCGAAGCCCAAGTGTTTAAACCAAAAGGCTTAGAATGAGTTACACCAAGCAGTAATAAATACAATTGAGTATTTTTAAGATGATGCAAAAGTAAAATGAAGTAGGTAGAAACACAAGTACAGTAAAAGCAGATGACTTTTTTTTTTTTTTTTTAACCTGAACAAGTGCTGAGATCAAAGAAACAGATTTGAGTGCTGAAACTAGAAAACTGGCTAGTTATAAGAAAAAAAACAAGCTAGAAGGCTTCCCTCAAACACAGAAGGGCTTGGGGGCTCAGAAGCCTACAAATAGTCTATACCACTTAACAGGAAAGGCAGGAAATAAGCTTAATTTTTTTTGTATGTTTCCCAGATGCTCTCTTTGTACACAGTAGGATTGCCTGAAATCAGAATATGATCTCACTGCACTCAGTTGAGTGAGCAAATGAGATGGGCCCAGAGGCAGGCTGAGGGGCGGGCAGTTTCAAGGCCACTAAGATTAACACCAAAACAAAGACAGGGAGGGTGGGTGGGAATATGTTTAGTAGAAGTATGGACAGAGGATCAAGTAGCAGCTTCTAGAGTCCAGACCCTTGAAGAAAGCCCCAGAAGACACTACTGCTCATGTAGAATGAGCTTGAACTGAAGCTGAAAGGTGTTGTTATGAAAGGAATAACAAAACAAAATAGCCTTAGAAATCCAGGAGGAGATGGTTTGCTTAGAAACTGCCAAATTCAATGACCTGGTATTAAAAGAAACAAAAAGCTCTCAGATGTTTGGACAACCTTTGTCCTATCCAAATAATATCCGAGCTGTTTATGTAAATCCAAGGTGTGAAGCACTTTCTCAGTAGTAGTAGCAGATTGTGGAGAAGGAAAAAAAGGAAGGAAGTTAAAGGACAAATCGTTAACCACTTTGGGCACAAAAGGAAGATTAGTACACAGACATCCACTCTCCATCAAAAATCAAAAAGGGAAGACCTGCCATCACAGCCTGAAGTTCAAAATCTCTCTCGGCCAAAGTAAGAGCTACCAACAAAACAACCAGATGCAATTCTGCAAGAAGGAAGAAGCAGCCTCAAAAGGAGCCAGAGTTATTTCTTCAAAGACAAAATGAAGGTTCCAAGAGGGAGGAATAGGTTTTCTTGGAGGCCTGATATGAAGGACGTCTTTAAGGAATTGTCTGACCTAGAGGACAATGGTGGGTTCAAGAACAGAAAGACTGATGACAGGTGAGCCTTAACAGAAAAATATGCTGGCCAGCATTAAGCAGCTCACACAAATAAGAAAGGATTGAAGGGACCCATGGAAAAATCTTCCTGGTCACATTTGAGACACCAAACAAAAAATATCTTCCATTTAGCCACATTATATTTTCTAGTAGTTGGTTTCCTGGCCTCCTGCAGAAGCCTAAGCATGTCCTTAGAAAACTAGTGTTTAAAGGGAATCAAAACCCTATCATCCAAAGTGTCAAATGAAGAGTAGACAAGCAAGAGTAAATGACAGAACTCCTGTCTTGTGTACGAAGATCTATCCAGTGTGGTTACTTGTGATGAATGCCTCTGACCAGGAGAAAGAAGGGGGTACTATGCTGTTTGGGCCAAAAGGGAGTCACCAGCAAGATTCTGGGGGAGTCCTTCATGTTCTTGTGCAGGGCCCTGAGAAGCAGAGGAACAGGAGGAGAAGCGCATAGGAACATTTAACTTCCAAGAAAAGGACATGGCATCCATATACCAAGACAGAGAAACAGAATCGAAGAAGATGTCTATTCAGAGGGGAGGCAAAAAGATCCACTTGAGGAATAGGACTTCGATGTACAATGCCCACAAACATCTCCCTGTGAAGAATCTATTCATACAGTAGTGTCCTGGACTGCTCAGTTGTGTCTATATTACCCGATCGAATGTTTAGGTTGGCGAATACCTACACGTCAAACTGGTAATATCGAAAAATTAAAACAGCAAACTGCCGATTTAACGTAGGGAATGAATTCCCTTGGCCGCAAAAAAAAAAAAAATTAAACCAAAATGAAGTGGGGACTGTGCCCCCCACACACACCCCCTAACTAAATATACCAACTCTAGGATCACTCTACAGTGGGGAAAGGGGCAAAATGCTAAGGGAATTCTTTCCCTGCGTTAAATCGGCCATTCGCGTTTTTTTGCTTTCACTATTACCAGATCGACACTTAGGTATTCACTAACCTAAACGTTCGATCAGGTAATAGGAACCTGCTCAGTCTGGCACAAGGTTGTGTTCTGAAGCAGTGAAGACCACCTGAAGAATTATCTGATGGGCAACAGCAAAGTCCCAAGCCTGAAAAACTAAACTGCAATGAAGATGCGGCAATGTCTCCATCTGTTGATGTACCACTTGATTGTGGTTTTGTCTGTAATGACTTTTAAAGGGCTTGCAATGCAAAGGGAATAGAAGGTCTGTACAAAAAAAATGAGTGTCCTCATCTCTTATGTTGATGTATTCTGACCTGTGATGAAGGGGCCAGAGACCATGAACCTCAGACTGTTGGAGAAGGCTCCCCACCCCTGATCTGAAGCATTTGTGAAAAGCTCTTGACTAACTGTAGGAATCTGAAAAGGCAGTCCTGGACCGACAGAGATCTGCCGAATCCGTCAATGAAACTAGAGCTTGAAGCAGGGCAGTAGAGGAACTGGAAACTCTGGAGGGTGGCAGTGCTGGAGCCAAACTGCTTTGAGGTACCATTGAAGCTTTCTTATACGAAGCTTGACAAAAGGAATCATGGGGATGGTAGATGCCATGAACCCCAAGGTTCTGAGAAATTCACTTGCAGGAATGATAGAAATGGGAAGCAGAGACTGGAAATAGGATGTTAAGAGACATAACCTTGGAGAGATGGAAGAGAGGTCAACATTGGAATGGTCTGGAGTCTATGGTCTTGAGAAGGAGTCAGAAATGACTTCTTGAGATTGATGGCAAATCCCACAATGCACAAGAAAGAGCATGGTAAGTACAGATCCTGAAGTAGCTGGGATTTGGAGGGAGACAGAAGAAGCAAGTCATCCAGATATTGGAATGTCTTGATTCCCTGAAGCCTGCAAAAGGCTATCAACAGGGATCAGACATTTGGTGAATACCCCTAGGGTTGTAGAAATACTCAAGGTAAAGCAAAGAACTAAAAAATGAGAGGAATAGAGACATGTAAAAAAATTCCTGAAGACAGGATGAATGGAAATATAAAGATAAACGTCCTTTAGGTAGAGAGGAACCAGAAATGCCTGAGGAAGCAAGAGAAGAAAAAGTCTGGAGGGAAAGCATTGTGAAAGAATGAACCTTTAGTTCCCAGAAAAGATGGGGTCATGAAGACTTGTCTTAGACCTATCCTTTCTCAACACCTTTCTAAAGACATCCTGGAATAACGTCCTGTTCCTAGTTGAGATACTGGAATAAACTGGATAATGTCTTGACTTGATAAATCTTGTAGGACCACAGAAAATACAGGAAGCTGGTATGGAGGAGTTTGAGAAGACCTGAAAAGGGGGTGGAGGGATTTCCATACCATAAAATAACATGATGAATAACAGAAAGGACAGAAGAGCCAGAAGGAATTTGTTGCTCACCAGGGAGAGATGGGGAAAGCCCGATCGAGGGGAGGAAGGAAAATGTTAACTACAGGCAGATTTGTCAAGAAAGGGGGCTTTTGACTCCTAGAAGTGAGGGAGTTTATCAGAAACATGCACTTAGGAACTTTCTCTAGGAGACCAGCAAGGTTGCTTACAAAAAGGCAGATTTAGGACAGTTTCTCTGAAATTTGAAGCAGCAGCTCTAGAGTATGTTTCAACTGCATCATAGCTACATTTAAAAGAATGACGAACTACCTGTGAAGTGGGACTCAATAAGGAAAGGGCAGCAGTCTTTCATTCAGAGCTGGGAAGGTTTGACAAGAGTGCCCCCCAACCCAGTTGAGAGAAAACAGCCACAACATACCTGGCCATATGGGTCTGTTAATTTATGGTTCTAAAGGCCAGAGTAGCAGAAGTATAAACTTATTTGCCCCCCAGCCTCGCCTCAGCCTGACTGCCTTTGTCAAGGGAGAGAGGTTTGAAAGAGGATAAAAACTTGGTTGGCTTGTCCACAGAAAGATACTACAGCAACATCTGAAGGAGCGCACTTGTAAAGGTACTTAAAGGCCTCAGGCACCTTATAACAGTGGGCAAGCTTCTTGTGGGTCTTAAGTTGGGAACCAAGAAACACAGCAGCAGCTGCAAACATATCTAACAAGGCACCCAGAACAGGGGGCAACAGTTGAAAGTTTAGCAGATTCCATTTGTAACAGCTCATAAAACCGCATTTGGATGTCAGAGACATGGGAGCAATCCTATTTAAAATGCTCCACCATGAATACCATATCCCCAAAAGCTAAAGGAGAATCATGGTTCAAGGAATCCTCTTCTTTTGACCCCAAGTCTAGGGATGAAATGATTTGCAAGAAATAGGCCAAGGATTCGGCTCTCGAATCCAACTCCTCATTTGAAGAATCAGTTTCCCTAGCTCATTTGGATGGAGTAGAAGACCAGGGAAGGGAACAGATAATCCCTGAGGGGACTTCAAAGCCATCAAGGCATTGAACAATCCCTGGATAAAATCCTGACACTCTTTATAAGGATCTTTACCAATGGGTGGTATATGTTTTGGTTTATGCTTCTTTTTTCAACAGGAAGTCACCTCTGACCAACCTAGGAGTCTCAGAGCCATGCGTAGACTTTCTAAAGGTATGAGGAATCGCTTATCTAACCATGATTTGGGGAATCCCCTCAGGCCCTTCACAAATGAGCCTTGGTTCCCCCTCAAAATCCATGACGGATATTTGCACATCCTCAGAGGATGTGTAAGGAGTCAGTTCTATGCTAGACTCCAACAGGGTCACGGTAGAGGGAACCGGTATCAGCACCACACCGTCTTTGGTGTCTTCATCTACATTGACAGACATTTGATAGAGGCTAGATAGCAGAATCAGACAGACTTTATAGTCTTCTTTTTAAGAGTAGGATGTACCTTGGGGCAGACAGATTAGGCTGTGGTACCCTGGGTCAAAATCTTAAAAGATGCTGGTTCACCAGGTAGCTTGACAATGAAGACAGATGGCTGCAAAGTGTTTATGGAACAAAAACCTGTCAAATGGTATACCGCGTATGGTCGTGCACCACACCCAAGCAGAACAGGTACTTATGTCTAGCTTTATGGAGAACCTGCCTCTCACACCAGCTCAGCAAAAGGCATTCAGACAGATGTTCAACAGTGGTGTTTGGACTGTTGACAAAAGTTCTGAAGACTGAGCGTGTGTACGTCACCTTTATGCCCTACGCTGTGTGAGCAGCATGTGTCTGATGTACGACTCTGGGAGGATCTATAGGCTTGAGTATGCTAGTCAGACTTTAGACCATCCATGGCAAGAGATCCCACATCTAATGAATACTGCAACAGTGATATGGAAGGGCAGCTTAAGATCATCAGGAACTACTTAAAAACCTGTCTGGTCTTTTAGGAGCCACAGGCTTGGAGTCAGGGGCAGAAGCATCCAAAATAAGACTCAGGAATTGTAGGTACGGGGAGGAGGGATAGGGTGCCTACTTCTAAAAGGCTGTAGTAGCTTTCTGTACCTTTGAAATCTGCCTAGACCTCCCACTCACTCAAAATGCTTCACCATATTTAATAGTGGTTCTCCAAAAAGAGTTTCTACCCAAAGGGACGTGGAAAAGAGAGTGCATGTAAGAGGAGCCAGAAAATGGACAGAATAAGAAGCCTCCTCATCTTCAGAGGAAGATGAATCCACAGCAATCTTTTGAGGAGTTGAGGGAGGGGGTAAGAAGTGAAAATAGGAGGCCCCATACCCAAAATGGTCTTAAACAAACCTTTTTGCTTTATAACACTTTTATTCAATTATCACTTGTGACAAAGGCAAACTTAAAAGTAGTCAAACCACAATAACAAGTTCACATTTACAATTATACATTACATATATTATTATATATCCTGTAATCTAAGTAGCATTACATAAATTATTCAATTCCTGCCTTCTCTTAAACCTCATGCCTCCTCCAAAACATTTTTCTGCATGAAATGGTCCCACAGTTTCCATTTTTTTTAATATAATTTACTCCTATCCTTTTCTAAAGATCCAACTTCCTGTTCTTTTATCTCTTATTACAAGATTCACTACATCAGGTATTGCTGGTTTAGATGTTTAATTCTGGTGGTTGCCAAAAAGCAATTACCAGAAAGTGGAAATAAATTTAAAAATGGTCTTACTATATCTAGGCAATTCAGATCCTGTATCCCATTATCAGCGCATACACTCATTTACTCACCTAGTATTCCTGACAGAGTACTCTATAGGGAATCTTTAAAGTCTGTGAACTCATTACCATAATTGACACTCCATCAGACACAGACATCCTCCAGAAAGGTCTCATAGAAATGGATAACTGGTGCCAGAGCCATGGCCTTAAACTAAATGCCAAAAAATGTATAGTCATACCCTTTGGGAAAAACAAGGTAACCCCTAATTACCACATAGGTGGTAATCCATTAAACACGGAAGAAGTTATCAGGGACCTGGGGACCCAAGTTGACAGTAACCTCTCTTTTGACACTCACATTGCCAAAGTGGTTAGGAAGACCTTCTACATTGCCCACCTGATCATGAAGGGATTCACATCCAGATCAGGAGAGGTCATTGTACCCCTGTACTCTTCACTTATCAGACCAATGATTGAGTACAACTCCCCATTCGGAATGTACCTTACCTGACACCTGCAGCAGTTGGAAAGACCTCAAAAGTTCCTCACCAAAAGGATAAAGGGGCTCAAACATATGTCATACGATGCCCGACTGAAGAAACTCCAGCTCTATTCAGTCGCATACCGTCTGCTCAGAGGTGATCTGTGCCTGACATACAAGGCCATGTCCAACCCGGAATTAATGGACATGCTCCATCTCATAAAATCCAAGTCCACCAGAGCCACGAGAGCAAGAGACTTAAACCTCAACACGGATATAAATAGGACGTGCTGGAGGGACAGATTCATCACCCAGAGACTCCCTACACTATGGAACAGAATCCCAGTCCATGTGAGGCAGAGCCCCTCACTGACTCTGTTCAAGAGAAATCTTGACGAGTGGATGGGAGATCGAGGGTTTACCCGGGAATCATCTCTGTATCACTGCTGGACAGAGGCACAGCAAACTAATGGGTATAGTATTCTCATCCTAAGGGGTGGTGAAAGCCACACACACTCTGGCTAGGCTTTTAAATGCCCTAGGGCAGATAGCCTAGTATGAACCTATGAACTTCCAAAACATACATTGCCCCAGTTACGTCCTTCTTTCCCATCACACCTCCAACATTTGCCTTCTACCCGAGGAAAAATTCTTTGGAATATACCTAGAGTATACAAGTATCTATGCAAACACTTCCAGGCAAAAATCCTACAACTTATAGACTTTGTTGCATATTTGTGAGCTATACATAAGTTTTCCCAGTGTTTCTTTGTGAGTTGCATAGCTAATCTCTCTTTCCAGTCATCCCTGACCTCTTCTGATTGATTCCTATAGTTACTGTGCAATATTTTATATGCCCTACTAATTATCCTTTTTTTAACAGCAGCTGCAGTTTTAGATTCAACCAGTGCAGGTCTTAATTTTGGATTCCCCTATTCCCTTCTCTTTGTCAATACTCCGATATCAGTCCTATATAAGAAAGACTATCACTAGCAAGCAATCCAAATGTCTTCTTGGCCTTTTCCCATTCTATTACTTTTCCTTCTCTAAAGATATCCTCCCAGTACCTTGGTTCCTTTACTAGCTTCCTCCAGTAAATTCCAGCCCCCCTCTTTATCTATTCTCTGTACCCCTCATTACAGTCCTCCCTAACAGCATACTCTCCCCTTTCTCCATTACCATGTTGGCATAGTTCTTGGTGTACTTTTCTGCTACTTTATGAATATAATATTCTGTATGACTGTTATTCTAATTAAGAATCTGAATACAAAACACCATTGTTTCCATATTTCTTGAATTACCCCCACCTGCTTCAACATCACTTTCCACTTGGAACTGTAGCTTTCTGCTTGCGTTACATATAGATCATTAACTGTGTAACCTTAAAATATCCCTTCAAATCAGGTAATCCTAAACATCCTTGTTCTATTGGGAGAATCAACTTATCCTTTATAGCTTTTGTTTTATTTTCATTAATTCTATAACCCAAAAAAAACACAAAACTCTCTCAGAATATTCCACAACACTGACATGTCCTTTTCTGGTTGACAGGTACAAAATATTATCATCTGCAAATAAAGCCAACTTTTCTTGAACACCATACCAATATTTTCGAGTCCCTTATTTTCTCTGTCAGTGGTTCTAAATATAATGCAAACAACAAAAGGCAAAGAGGATTCCCCCCCCCCCTCCTGGCTCCTCTGTTCAGACACAATTAATCAAGGAGGAACCCCCCACACTTTGATTTCTACCTTTGATTCATCATATATCTTCCTAATTAACTTTATTATTGTATCACGGAATGCAAATGCTTCCACTGCCCTCCTCAAAATCACAGCTTACTCTGCTTTTGCATCAAGACCCACCAATAACAGTGGTATTTTCCTACATTCTGCTTCCTTCTGTATCATCAGTATTCTATTAATGTTGTCAAATGACCGTCTCCCCTCCACAAAACCACAATGGTTCATATCCATCAACTCTGGCATCACCTTTGCCATTCTTTTAGCCATTACAAAAAAACACTTTATAATCATGGTTTAAAATTGAAATGGGCCTATATGAAGTTGGATCTTTACCATCTTTAGTTACTACAGCCACCCCAGTTTGTTTCCAGGATGTTGGTGCCTCCCCTCCTTTAAAAACACTATTAAACAAAACTTTACAGATCTTTAGCACTTCCTTCCATCCTAACTTCCAAATATCCACCAAAATACCATTTATTCCTGGCGACGTAAATTGATAGATTGTATGTACATATATATATATATATATATATATATATATATATATATATATATATATATATACATATTTTTATATGGTCTCCTTTTGTCCTGTTAGTTATTGAGCCTCATCTACCTCTAACCTTGCACATTTAATTCTTTTATAAATATTTCCATTTCTGCTTTTCCTTGATTTACCCATTTTTCTGCTAAAATTTCTGAAATATCTCTAATACCCCTACAGACTTCTCTGATTATTTTTCCAGTTATAGGCTAAGTCTGGCAACAAAATGTTCTACTTTCTGATGTAAGTCATTGTGCCAAACATTTTTGTGTTATAGAGTAATTATCAAAAACAGTTTCTTAATAGCAGTCTTTCTAAACTCATGCATATTATCCAGGTACTCCCTTTTTTCTCTTTAGTACTCTCCAGCTGCATCACCTCTTGTTCTTGGACATTCCCCTTATTTTGCAATACTTAAGAATTATTTAGAAGGAATGAAAACATTTTATTACTTCTTAATTGGATCTTTCTTTCTTTTCTTTCCACCATGTTTTTAAACTCCACTTTCATTTTATCCCACTCACTAGCTATAACTTCTGGAGTATAGATAATTTCCACTACCCATTTCTTAAATTCCTGTTTTTTCAACAGGGAAGTGGAGTAGCATTAGTGTCATCTTTAACTCCAGTACCCTGCATTTTTATCTTGGTAATTATAGGTACATGATCTGAAATAGGTAATGGGTGTGTATCCAAGTTTTCAATAAAATAGACATGTTCCTGTAAAATATAAATTGTAACAAATCTAGCCCAGTTATTCTATCTTGGAGAATGTATAAATTCTTTCACAGTTCCTACTACTGAATTCAAGTCTGTCATACTAAATATTTTCATAGCTTTCTTCAGAAATCTACCCTCTTTTGTTATGTTTTTCCATCTAGGCCCCCAGATAAATCCTCATTTTTGCAAATCACATTGTAGTGCCCACGAATTTGGAATATTCCATACTGAAAGCTCATTATTTCTCCCAATTACTCTAAAGCTCCAAACTGGCAGTTTTATAGATGGAACATGCTGGTGTAATCCTCATCCCTTGCCAGTAGCCCCTTACTAGTACAAATCTGCCATTATCTTTTTTCCTCTTCTACCACTACTGGAGCTCCTACAGCAATTAATAAGTGCTCCTCTTTTCCTTTACCCCTGATACTCTGCAGCATATTCATCCTAAAATTCTTTCTTTTGCTTTCTTTATCAAATTTATATGCACAGTTCTTTCCAAATGTGACTCCAGTAGCAATGCTATTTGCACTCTGCATTTCTTAATATAATTACTCTTTCCATTATGTCTATACCTGTGAGACCATTCACATTCCAAGATAAAAGGAAAGTGTTGCTATCATGGATCAAAGTCATTATTCCCACCCATTATATATGGAAGCTTTTTTAAAAGTCTGTTTCCACCATCTGTGATACATGTACACATTAATGTTTGGCAAGCTAATTTTTTATACAGTTTTTTCTTATCACCAACACTGGAACCATATCACATTATACAAGACTTTCTTTTAATAAAAATCCTCAAACAAAAAAAAAAACAAACATATCCCCAGAGCACCCCTATAACCTACTTAACTATGTACATCTTCAATTAACGAAGTTTTACCTTCCTAAGAGAAACATTTGTGCCAGGTAGAAACCTGCTAACACAGGCCCTGATCAATCTAAATTTGTGGTTATCCATTTAAGGAGCATGTTATTGCCTGTGCTTCTACTTCACTATTTGAGGTCTTTTTTTTAGTCTATTTCTCCTCAACCAGATGTGAAAACTACTTGCATACTTTCAGAAATCATTACATTTTAGCCTTGAAGAAAACAGTGCTGTCTTTTATTGCCCTCTAATCAGCTTGCCTCTGTGGAAAAGTGAGAAAAAATGTAGTCTTCTGTAGCAGCATAAAAGATAAGCTGAAGCATTTATTGCTAAAGGAAAACTTTTCATTATAATCAGTTTTCACATATTTACTTGTTTCCACTTACAATTTGCTTTTTGATTAAGCCAAGGGTCTTAATCCAGACTTTCACCTAGGTGAAAGCAAGAGAAAAAAGAATTTATGTACTCACCATAATGTTCCATCGGAGTTGTTGCTCTTCATTTGTCTTCAACCTGTGGGACACGGATCCAGGATGGATCAGACTCAGCTGCATTTCTCCAGCATCAGATCCAAGCTCCAAGCTCTACATCTACCCATAATACCAGTCTCCTTCCTCCCTTCAGATCAAGATTGCTATCCACCATAGCAACCCAAGCTGATATAATGCCTTACCCCTTGGCACAATAACCTAGACAGTATCACAAGAAATTACCAGTTATGCCAATGGCCATGGCTTTTCCAACCAGACCACCACACAGACCACATAGGCAGAGGGAATGAGGAAGGAATGTTTGAAGACTAATGAAGAGCAACAACTCAGATGGAACATTATGGTGAGTACATAACTTCTTTATCTGAAGTTGCTGTCTTCATTTGCTCTTCAATCTGTGGGACAGACTCCAGCTACCAAACACCTGGGAGGCTCTCATGGAAGGATATTCCGTAACATGGAGGAGAGAAGATCTAACTTGTAACAGGTGATGAAAGTATGTGACGATGCCCAGGTAGCCACATAGCAAATGTCATCCAATGAAACTGTGTACCAAAAGGCAGATGAAGTAGCCACAGACCTAGTAGAATGAGTCTTAACTTGATCTGGCAGAGACAATCCTTTGGTTGACTACATCAACAGTATACACAGAGAAAGTCAACTAACAATGGTGACCTCTGATACAAGTTTCCCTAAAAAGGGCTTAGAGTAGGAAATGAAAAGTTGATCTGACTTGTGAAAGGCCTTTGTTCTGTATAAGTACATAATAGTCTATGAACATCCAGCAGGTGCAATTTATACTCTCTCTTATGCTGAACGTTTGGAAAGACAGGGAGATTGATAATCTGATTAATGTTCAATTCTGAGAATACTTTCAGCAGAAAGGAAGGATTAGTGCGCAAAGATACCCTGTCTTTATGGAAGATCGTGTAAGGAGGCATAATCAAAAGGACTGAAGCTCCGATACTCTCTTAGCTGAAGTAATAGCAATCAGGAAAGCTGTTTTCCAAGACGGGAACTCCACATCCACTGAAGCAGCGGGCTCAAAGGGAGAAGAAACCAAGGCTTGAAGGACCAAAGTAAGGTCCCAAGGAGGTACAGGGTCCTTGAATGGTGGCCAAAGAAGAAAGGTACCCTTCAAAAAAGCTTTGCAGTGCTTAGAAGAGGCTAGAGAAGCTGAATTATCCCCTATGCGGAAGCTAGAAATAGCCACCAGCTGCACTTTAACTGTAGAGAAGCTGACACCCTATTGAAAAACACCTGCCAGAAACTAAGATAACAGGAACAGTGAAGGGATCCAAATCACGTTGAGATGGCCAAACAGAAAAATGTTTCCACTTACTCGAATATACTTTCCACGTGGAAGATTTATGAGACACTACCAAAATCTTCTTAACCAGAGAAGATAGCCCAGGAGTCCCAACCATCATGGGAACTGAAGCAGTGAGCTTCAGACTGGCCAGATCTAGATGTGGAATCACTGAGGGATGTGAAATCAGATACAGAATCGGATCCAACATCCAGCGAGGACACACTACATGAGAACACAGAGAAGGGAACCATACTTGGCGAGGCCAGAAGGGGCAATGAGGATGACAGAGCCACTAAACTTTCTGAATGAGCTTTGGGATTAGGGGAAGTGAAGGATAAGCATATAGAAGAGAGGAGGGCCAAGTACGATCCAGAATATCTCTGGGGGACTCCCCCAGAGGGGGGTTCAGAGTGATGAATTTGCTGCATTTCACATTGGAAGAAGAGGCGAAGAGATCGCAGCAAAGCTAACCCCATTTTAGAAAGGTCTGTTGTGCTACTGAAGGATTCAGAGACCACTTGTAAGGCATCAGGATAGACCTGCTGAGCCTGTCTGCTAGAATGTTGGACCTCCCCGGAATGTGCATTGCCACCAGAAGATGGGCGGAGGAGATCGCCCACTCCCACTACCTCATGGCTTTGCGGCAAAGGGATAAAACCTGGTTCCCCCCGGTTTGTTGATGCACCAGACTACCGACATATTGTTTTGTATAGACTGCAATCATCCCTAGGGTAAGATGAGCATGAAGAGCTTGCAAAGCCAACAGCACCACCCTCATCTCCAGGATGTTGATATGCAACTGGGTCTTCAAGGAAGACCACATGCCTTTAACTGTCCTTCCCAAGCAATGCCCCCCACCCAAGTAGGGATGCGTCCGTGGTCAGAGGATAGGGAAGAATTAGTGGGCGACCACGAAGAAGATCTGGGCACTGAATCCACCAGAAAAGAGAATCCCTGAATGCTAGCAATAGACAAACAGGATGTGACAATGGCAGATCTAGAAATGACCACTGGACCGCCAGAGTCCATTGGAGCACCCTCATGTGTAACCAAGCTGTGGGTATGAGGGTGATAGTGGCTGCCATGGACCCTAAGGGAGGAGATGGAACTTGAAGAATGTGCAAGACATGATATTTGAGGGACTGAAGTCTATCTGGTGTCAGGAAAACCTTGGTCTGTATGGTATCTAACCGGACTACACTGAAATCCAGAACTTGAACTGGTTCCAACATGAATTTGTTGAAATTTATAGTGATGCCCAACTGGTGGGCAGTCTGTATAAGGAAATCCCTGGCTTGGCAGAGTCAATGCCTGGAAGGAGCAGAAAGGCGCCAGTCATCCAGGTAGGGAAAGACATGGAAGCCATGCAGCCGCAGGCAAACCGCTACCACCACTATCACTTTGGTGAACAACCTTGGGGCTGTGGTGGGATCAAAGGGTAGTGCTCTGAACAGGTAATGATTGGTCCCCAGCAGGAAGTGGAGGAACAGCGTCTGTCCATTTTGATGCGATAGTACGTGTCTTGCAGGTCTACTGAGCACATCCAGTTGTTCTTCTGCAGAAAGGGCAGGATGCATTGTAGTGTGACCAACCAGAATTTCATTTGGCAACGGATATGTTCAGGGTAGAGAGATCCAGATTTGGTTGCACGTTCCCTGTCGTCTTTGGCACTGAAAAAAACCTGGAATAAATGCCTAATCCAGGCTGGTCTGGGGGGACGGGCTGGAGGACTCATTTTTCAAGCAGCTTGAAAATTTCCAGTGCTGCATCTTCCCTCTGTGCGGGTGGGACATCTGTGAGGTGCTTGAGAGGGGGGAGATGTTTGAGAGAAGGGGGGACTGACTATCCTCGGGATGTGATTCGCAACACCCAACAATCTTCTGTTATAGCATCCTGAGCTGTTAGGTGAAGCGAAAGTGAACCGTCGACTGCCTCCAGATACGAGTAGCCGAACAACCCTTCAGGGCTGCTGTGTGGGCATATCTGGGAAGGAATCCCAAGATCTGTGGTTCCACGGACCCCCTCTGCTGCAAAGGCAGATCTGTCAAATTCCCCTCTACCTCTGGGGGAAGACTGAGTCCTGAGCATCCTGGGAATACCTCTGAGACTTCCGGAACCACATCTTCTTCGCCCCTTGTTGATTCCTAGAAAAGGATCGCTGAGCAGTTGAGAAGTGGATTCAGACAGCAAACAAGGTCTTCCTGTCCTTCTCGCTATAGACCAAAGTGTTATGTACAGTCTTTCCAAGCAGAGTGGGACCATCGTATGGGGCGTTAGTAAAAGATGCCTTGAAGGGTTCGGAAAAATTACAAAGTCTGAACCAGGCATGACACCTAATGGCAATGCCCGCTCCAGCCGCTCTAGAGGAGTCTTCAGTCGCATGAGATAGGAGCTGCATAGAGGTATTAGAAATGGAAGTGAGAGTGGCCATCTGGGAGGAAAATATCTTCTTTTCCTCTGCCGACATGGACCCTAGGGCAGAAACAGCAACCTCCTTCACCAGGTCACACTGGAGCCTTATGACGTGTGCCATATAGTTCAGTGCACGTACAGAGAACTTTGCCAAAGTGTAAACCCGCTTCCCAAAATGGTCCATGGTTCTAGACTTTCTGTCCGGAGGAGACAGACCGTGGAGATCTCTTCTGCTAGCTCCTTCTTAGTAGCTGCCACCACCACCATGGCATCGGCAAGAGATCCCTTAGACCAATGAGGTTTATCAGAAGGAGCACTAAGGACCTTGTCAGGGCATTTGTGGATGGGCACCATCATGTCGGGCTTCTTCCACGCCCAGATGTAATAAGATCCAAAAGGGGATTCGTGGGAGGGGACACCCAGGATGTAGAGGGTCCTGTGCCAAAAGCCACCAGGAACACTGACTTGTCAGGGCTGGGTTTTTAGGCAGACCACCCCCCTACGCTGACTAAGGATCTCCATTGATATCTCCAAATGAGACATCCTCTGGGGTGATCAGGGGGAAACCTCCCCTTCCACCAAGTTGGTGTCCTCTGAGAGAGACTCTGGAGGGGAGTCTAAGGGTCTCCTTGTACACATGCGTTTTGGAGGAACCTCCTCGAGGTGGGACTCTGGGAGGATTCAAAATCATCCAGCTGTTCCTGTGGGGCAACTCCCTGGGGCAGAGAGGTGGCAGGCTGTCCCTAAATGGGCAGAATGGTGGAATCCATATCAGAGACAGAGGGAGCCGGGATGGACTCACAGGACCAGATTGTCAAGGGTCTCAATGGGATTGAGAGAACCCTCTCCACCACGTCAAAGGCAGAAGAACAACAAACCCCTGCAGCGGGACTACGATAGGGTCCGTAATAAGCTAGATCAACAGGGTAGCTGGAACCGAACCTCCAGGTGTCAATACTCCGTTTGGAATGCTTGACTCCGAAAAACTTGGAACCGAAGCCACCCTCTCAGAGCCAGCACCAAAGCTACGGCTCCGAGCTCATCAAATCCGACCCGCTTAAGACAATGCTCTGTGTTGAGGTACCGTCAGCGCCAACCCTTTGATGCCAAGGGTCCTCAGACCGAAGGGCTCTGAAACCAGGGGTCGGATCGGAGAATTAGTTATCGGGATGAAGGTAGACTGCATGCCCCCAGCCCCAGAGGGGGACGGGGCAGGTAAGACTCCCATCTGTATCCGTGTGCAGATGAACCTCCGCATCATCCTGTCCACCTTGGCTTCTAAGAGGCTGCGGGTGGACCCAACAGAAGAGGCCACCGACAATAGCCTAGACAGACGGTATGGTGAAGCAGACACCAGTGAAAGGTTCCAAGATACCTCCAGATCCAGGGATAAGCAAGTGGAATGGAGCCGGGGAACTCAAGTCAAGACCTGGAGAGATTTCAGGGGACCGCTTCCTCAACCTATCCCTGTGTTTGCGCTTCTCTCCATTCCCAGTTCTATTGGCAGGAAGTTGAGTCCAAGAGGCCGGGGTGGAGGGAGGGGCAGAAGCGTCAGAAGAGGAAGCTTGGGCCTCTGCAGTAGGAGGTGGAAGAAGACCCTTAAGTATTAGTTTATTCCTCCTGTTGATCAATGGGTGGGGAATGAACCCTGCGCAGCTTGAACAAGAGGAATCTAGGTGCTGGACCCAAAGCATACAATGCACAGAGTGTGGCCATCTGCTGGGGAAAGCTTATGGCCACAGTCTGTGCACTTCCTAAATCCTGGTTTGGGTGTCTCTGCCACAGCGGAGCGACAGAGACCCATCAGCAAGCACACACACACACACTAAAGACAGCTAGAGGGAAATGCAAATAAGAAAGTGCTTTTTTTTCTGGCTATAGACCAACGCACAAGAAGGATAGAGGGAAGAAAAAATGGAGAGAAATGTGAAAAATAATTAAAAAATCTAACTCACTTAACCAAAAAAAAAAAAAAAAACCTGGAGCAGCAGACTACGATGCTTGCTATTAGCGCGGCAAATGAGATCTGAAAGGAGGAAGGAGACAGGAGCATTATGAGTAGGGGAGGAGCTTGGAGCTCAGATCCAATGCTGGAGAATGCGGCAGAGTCAGATCTGTCCTGGATCCATGTCCCACATGTTGAAGAGCAAATGAAGACAACTTCAGATCATATATTATTGGTGTACCTTTGCACACCATCACCCCACAACAACCACCCAAAACTTAGACATGCATTTGTCTAGCTTTTCATCTTTTTCACTGTAATGCCATTACTTCATAACAAAACAGAAAGAAAGAGAAGAGAAAAAAGTAAAGAGGGCATCAATTTTCTTTAATAACTTTATCACACACAAAAACTAAAAATACTTCAGTATAAAATATGCACATTATACTTGTGAAGTTTTATATAAATATTAAAAGGAGAAATTTTACTTACAGTTAAGCTAAGCTTTTCCTTCTTCCTCCCTCTGAGAGTTCTTCCAAACAATGACATGAGTGAGACAAATGCTTTACAGTTCCTCAGAAGTTTGACAAAGTCAACAAAAGTCCACTCTTTCCACTTATTCTTATACAGCTGTATTTCAGACAGGTGATTGATGCTTTGCAGTCTCTCATTTATTTGTTAAGTTCTGTGAAGCTGTTCATCCTGTTCAAATTCATCTTCTAACTCCAGATTCCAGGTCATTTCCAAGGTGGTCCTGATTCTTCTGGTCAACTTCTGTGCTTTTCTCCATCTCTCAAGCATCTTCCTTTGGAACACTGGAAAAGGTTTCACTGGCAAAGTCTCTCCATGTGCTTTATAATGCAGAAGAAAGAAAAGCAAAGCCCCCTTCTGCTTGATGGCTCGTTATTGCTGGACAAGCATTTGCATTTCCTTAGTCTGTTCTGTGTCAAAAAATGACTTTGATCCACCAGGAAAAACTATTCTGAAGACAGATGAATACAGCCCCAAAAATCTCACACGTACCTCTCAACATTTCCAGATTACTGGAGCAAATGTGTCTCTCTTCTGCTTGACATACAGTGAATAATCATTTCCAAACTCTACTGTCTCCAACTTTTAATACTTTGCCCTCTTGCCAATTTATCAGGATCAACTTCTTCTGCTGGTAGGTTTGCATTTTTAGTAATAAAAGATGTTGGCTGATTTCTCATGGGCATAATTGGGGCATACACAATGTGCCCTTTCAATTAACAGTTCCTGGTGTGGAATGCCACTCCAGTTGCATATATATGCCCTCGTAAAATTAATACAGTCTGTTCCTTCTAATTTCTCTGGTACATCTAAAAACCTCTGACTTTCACTCTGTGCTCTGTCCTCTAATTCTATTTATGAGCATTTCTTCTTGAGCAGACTCATTCAGATAGCCTTTTCTTCACTCTCACCTCTTATTTTTTCAGTTTTATCAGCTCATCTGAATACGTTTAAAGCTTCTTCCATTTTTTTCCAGTCTTTTGAGTTAATATACTGATTCAATGATTTATTTTCATCAGTTCTGAGCACAGTTGACTTATTTTTTCCTCTAGATTACTGGAAGCCATGTCTTGCACCAGAGCTGGAGCTTGAAGTGATTTTTGCTAAATAGCTGCTGGATTATTCCGAGTCAATAATTTCTATTCACCTTTTGATTTTCTTTCAGGCTCTCCCAGTTTCTTCTTTGCTGGCATCCAGGCAGTATACTTACTAGCCCAAAACCTGAATTTATTGAAAGTGGCAACGTTCCTTGCCTGTGTCTTCCATTTTCTTTTTTCACACTGTTAGAGCTCAAGTTAAATTGTCAATCAGTGTTCAGCTATCCTAACCTTAAACAAACCTGGGGATAAAATCCATCTATGCCTTCTTCCTAGAAGAGGAAGGAGGAGGCGGAGAAGAAGCAACACTGTTTAGTTTTCTGCCACTCCTTTTTCGGCATGATTCCTCTGCACTAAATGCAGGGTCTCAGTTCCCTGACATTTCTCGATTACTTCACATGGTATTTCTTCCTTAACTCGGATCTGAGAGACACCTTCTGATATGATAAATCACAGTTCAACTGTCTCTACAGAATCCTCATTCATCAAGGCCTCAGACAACATATCAGCCTGTAGTGGTTACCTGACAAGGAATCTGACGTATCGTGGGTTCCAAAACATCATTCGATATGTCAGTCAGAAAAGGCTGACCGAGTCTCTGGCCTAGGCTTTTTAATCTCGAGTGGTGGAGGTACATCTAGGGGAAACAGAACCTGCCATTTTGAAGTGGGCCAAGCATTTGAGATGGTGTTAAGCAAGAACAAACGGGACGCCAAAGTCTTGGGTACAAAGGATTGGCAAATGAAATAGTATGCAAGCCTTTGTACAGGATTTGTCTACTGCACTCACACTAACCCCTCCCAGCAGATATCCAATACCAGTAAGAAAAACACTATGAAATTTAAAGGAAGATTCCTCAATGGGGCACTTATCTGAGTACTGAAGCAACAGAACCCATGAACAAACCACAATTACTCCAATAGATACATGACCTGTGTGCAAGCTGGCAGGAGGATAGTCTGAGGAATTATGCTTATATGTCACCTATATACCCTTACACTTCTGAGCTAAGGTCACATGTTGGACATACAATACAGGGAAGGAAAAGCTTTGGTACTCCGGTCTGCACGTCAGTTGAGATAACTCATGCAAAAGGAAAACTGCAACAGTGATTGCAGTCAGAACATCATATTTCTCTTGCTTTATTTCTTTGTATTTATGAAATATGCAGCTGATGTAGCTGCTGCTCCTGCAAAATGTCATTTTACAGTACCTTATAGAGGTTTACTGGACTGTCATAGAAAAGGGACAATACAGCATGTGACGCCCGCGCACTGGCCCAGTAATCAAGGAGCCTCAATCCTCACCACTAGCACCAGTGAGGGGCGTGCGTAAAGTACAATTTCCCTTAAGAACACACAGAGATCACAATCACTCTGGAGCTGGTTTCTCCCTTTCTCTCCAGGTCCCAAATAAGACTCCCCACTGGCACAGCTATAGGGTCCAGATCTCAGCTTAGTGGTCAAGCTAGAACCTCCAGCACCCTCTGTCCAACCAGTGTTTCATGTCCTTTCATGTCCCTGCCCACGTAGCTGACACACACACACCACGCGCACACACCATACACTTACAACACACACTTACCCCCCACACACACACACACACACACACTAAGATTTGATTTAGATACAAACATAGACACTATGGGGAATGCTGGCACAGGTTCTCCAGCTATGCCCTCTTTCGGCCTAGACTAAGGTAGTACAGACTGCCACCAACCATTATTATCAGCTACTACAAGGCCCTTCCAAAAGGGTGACCAATTTCACTGTGTAATGTTACGGTTATTCAAATAGTAAGCGTTTCATACAGCAAGAATATTGGAGTGACTTGGACAGTACCACCAAATACATGCAAGTACTCTAGAGCTTAAATTATCTCTACACAAAACAGCCACAGTTGAAAGGTTTAAAAATATTTAATAATAAATAATAAAAACACAAGACAAATCTCATCAATTCAACACAGTACTAACCAAGAGTTCAGAAATCACAGTAACTATAAAATATTGTAGGATAGTCTGACACAAATATAGAAAACAGCTAGACTAATCTGGCTAAATTCCTATCGAACGCCAAGAGAAATCACTGTTCTAAATAACTTACATGCAGAGCAAAGCAAGTGCTGGTAAAATGTTGGCAGCGTCAGACAAAATACAAAATGCCCAAATCTTTTGCTCTCAGAAAGCCTTAAATTGACAATACCCAGTACTGCTGAGTCATTTCACATTACATCATTTTTATCACTTCTTTAGTTCCAAGGCTAACAAACTCAAAATTCATATTTCTCTATAAGGTGCACCTGGCCAGGAAGCCATAACAATGAAAGATACTTTTACATGTAAAATCTAGCAATTGCTGGTACAGACATCCTGTATCTGAACTTGAGATCAAACACAGTTGTAATTCTTTACTTAACAGCTTTCTTCCAGCAGGGTGGATGTGGTTACATTTTTGAAGTTCAGCATATAACAGTTTTCTTACATCTGTAAGAACAAGCCTGTGGATTTTATTAATATTTACAATGATATAGAATTATCTACAAAATTTTATCTAACTAGGCAGGCAGCCTTCACATATCTTCCCTCACCCACAGACAGCTCAAGCTAGTTTTTCAAGTGACCCGTGAGAAACGTTGCTTGAGAGGGTTAGATCTATCTGCGAATACCTTACCCCATTCCCTGTCTTGACAGCCTATCTGCGTTGGCATTGTTAATCACAGTGCGGTGCTGCGCTGACATATTATATGCTTGCAACCCTAGGCTCCATCTTAGCAACTTGGCATTTTGCTGGCTGGCTCGATGTAACCATGTTAGGGGATTGTGATCTGTAACTACAGTGAATTTCCTTCCATACACATGAGGCTGAAGTTTCTGCAGTGCCCACACTATGGCTAGACATTCCTTTTCTACAGCTGCATAGAATTCCTCCCTGGGTTGAAGCCTATGACTCAGATAAACCACTGGGTGCTCTTCTCCCTCTGAAGAAACCTGGCTAAGAACAGCCCCCACCCCATGGTTGGAAGCATCCACCTGCACAACAAATTATTTGCTGTAACCTGGACTGGCTAACACAGGGGGTCCTCCCAAAGCTTCTTTAAGCTTCTGGAATGCCTGCTCACATGCTGGGGTCCACACTACCTTATCTGGCTTGTTTTTCCTTGTCAGGGCTGTTAGGGGAGTTGCTATGGTACTATAACTGTGGACAAACTTTCTGTAGTACCCTGCTGTCCCTAAGAATGCCCTCACCTGCTTTTTGATAACAGGTGCAGGCCATGCTTGAATGGCTACTACTTTGGCAGGATATGGCCTAATCTTACCACTCTCCCCACTCTATGTCCCAAGTAGGAGACCTCTGTCTGTCATACCCATCTGACATTTCTCGGCTAAATGGTCAACGCTGCCCTCTGTAGTTTGTCTAGCACCTCCCTGACATGTTGAAGGTGCTCTTGCCAGTAATGGCTGTAGATGGCAATATCATCTAGGTAAGCAAGGGGCAAACCCTCCTGCTCCTGCTAGGATATTGCTAGGATATTATCTACCACCCTCTGGAAAGTCACTCGGGCATTTTTCATCCCAAACGGCATCTTTGTGAACTCATACAAGCCAAAAGGAGTCACAAAGGCCAACTTCTCTCTAGCACTGGGAGTCAAGAGCACCTGCCAGCAACTCTTAGAAAGATCAATGGTGGTAAGATACTTAGCCCCACCCAGATGCTCTAGGGCCTCATCTGTCCTAGGCATGGGGTAAGCATCTGGCTCGGTGTGACTATTTAATTTCCTGTAGTCCACACAAAACCTGGTGCTGCCATCCTTCTTTGGCACCGGCGCCACTGGGGAGGGCCAGGGACTGTTGGACTCAAATTACCCCTAGTTCCAACATTTCCTGCATCTCCTCCCTCAGAGTCTGTTTGACTCTCTTAGGCACCCTACAAGGGGCCTGCCTAATAGGCCTTTGGGGTCCTGTATCCACCTGGTGCTGCACCAGATGGGTGCACCCTGGTTTCCAAGTGAACATGTTCAAAAAATCCTATAGCACTGCTCGGATTTCTCAAAGCTGGGTAGGAGACAGCTGATGGGACACTGCTACCCCTTTAACTGAGGTGTCAGTCTAAGCCTCACTGAGGAGATGAGTCACCAGATCTCTCTTAGACTCCTCCTGCAATCCACTGCAAATACTCAGCACAAGTGCCTCCTTATCATGGTAAGGATTCATCATGTTAACATGATACACTTTGTGCTCCAGCCTTCTGCATAGCAGTTCCACTATGTAGTTAACATCACTGACCTTCCTTACCACCTTGGAGGATCCCTCCCAAGCTGCCTGCAGCTTTTTGTGTCGGACAGGAATGAGACCCATTACCTGCTTCCCTACAGCATAATCTCTAGCTCGAGCATTCCTGTCATACCAGACCTTTTTCTGTTGTTGGGCTTCTGCCAGGTTTTCCTGGGCCAAGCCCATGAGTTCCCTGAGCCTTGTCCTGAGCTTTAGGACATATACCACAACAGACTCCTTGTGAGATTCACACTCACCTTCCCACTCATCTGGAATTAAGTCAAGAGGCCCCCTCACCCTATGCCCATACAGCAACTCAAAGGGTGAAAAAACAAACTGTGGATTCCTAGGGAACCTTTCTGTAAGCAAACAGATGGGGCAAATATTTCTCCCACTCCCTTTTAAACTGGTTTGCAAATGCCCATAGCATGAACTTGATTGTAGAGTTTAACCTCTCAAGAAGACCATTAGTCTGGGGATGGTAAAGGGTGGTCTTCAGGTGCTTCACCCCACAGTACTTCCACAGACAAGCCAGCATGTCTGACATAAAATTGGCACCTCTGTCAGTCAGTATTTCCTTTGGGAAACCTACCCTACTGAAAACTTCTAACAAGTTATTTGCCAACCTTTCTGCCTCAATGGAGGACAAAGCCACTGCCTCAGAGTATGTTGTAGCATAATCTACTACCACTAGGTTATACTTTTTGCACTGTGGAACTTGGGGTACTCAGAGGCCACACAATATCCATAGCAACCCTCTGAAATGGCTCCTCAGTCACAGGCAAAGGCAAAAGATCTTTCACCTAGTCTCCTGTCTTGCCTATCTTTTGGCACTGCTCACGGGTCCTGCAGCACCCTGTTATATCTCTGGAAATTCCAGGCCAATAGACGTTCTACATAATGTATCTCTTTGTATGTTTTAGGCCCATATGATATGCAGAGAGAGCATCATGGGTTATTGCTAGAAGCACCAGATGACAAGCTCTAGGCATTACCAACTGCTGTATTCTCTCACCTTTATCCCTCACTCAGGGGACCACTCTCTATATAGTAACCCTTTGTCCCAGTATACAGAATCCCCCCTTCCCTTGAGAATCATGTGCCTCACTAGCTACCTCTCTCAGGCCTTGTAATGTAGGGTCTGAGAGCTGAGCCTGTCTCAACTCTCTCTTTGCAACCCTTCCCAGCTCCTCTTCCACAGGAAGTCTGGTATCCTCTGATAGCGGTGCCTCACTGTCAAGCCTGAGTACTACTACTCAACTCTGCCCTTGCAGTCACTCTGTTCAAGGGAACATCAGTACCCACAACCAGCTTTGGCTCACCTTCAGTTTCACTGCTACAGCGTAGCTCCCTCCCTGAAGTAACCACCTCACCAGTTCTGGCTGCGAGTGTGTGGTCTATATGGGTCTCCCCCAGGCTACCAGACCCACATGCCTGTCTCCAAGCCTGATTGTGTGTAACTGCATGAGCTTATGGTACTGCATCATCCAAACTCTTCCTTATCAGGACATCTGCAGGATGGTAGTTTGGTATCCCTGTTGTCTTAAGACAACCTACTATTGGCATTTTGTCCTTCCCACTTACAGGCTCCCTCACCTTTTGTTCCCTATCTTGCCTCCATAGACAGCTATATGCCACATGGCCCCACTGGTTGCATTCAAAACATTTAACCCTAGATTCTGGATGTATACCTGGACTAGTGGCTTCCCCTGCTACTGACAGATTCTGCTGGGGTAGTTTGGGCTGTCCACCATGGGTTCCCTTCAACCCATGATCAGCACTGGGTGTCTCTTACTTGTGCACTGATGCCCAGCTTGCTAGGTATAGGTCTCCCTTCTTCCCCAACTCATCTGAAGTAGCACATTGTCTATCAGCTAACCAGATCCTCATATCCTCAGGCAAAGTGCTAAGGGCTTGTACCCTCAACAAAAGGTCTGCCAGCCCTTCAAAAGTGGTGACCTAATATCCACTCATCCACCACACCTATGAAAATAACTTAGTTCAGCAACATATTCACACACACTTTCATCTGTTTTGTGTCTAAAATCACATACATAACTTTTTCCTATAAGCTTCAGGTCTTAGCTTAAAAAATTCTAACAAACGATTCTTAACAGCAGTATAATCATAAAATTCATGATCAGATAATTCAGACAGCACAGTTACAGCTTTACCATGGAGTAAGGGGGTCAGGAAATGTACCCAGAGCCTTTGGTCAACATCATACTGTATACATACCCTCTCAAACATATGAATGAAACTATCAAAAGTATTCCCCTCTGTAAAGTGCGGAAGAATTTACTGAACTTTTGTGCTCCTGGGGTCCGGTTACTCCCTCCTCCATTCCTTCCATAACTCTGGCAAAGAGTCAGCATTTCCTTTTCATGCTGCCTCTCCTCCTCAACGTCCAAGCGCAGCAGTTTCTCATTCTCCACATCCTATAGATGTCTCAGTCTCTCTACTGCTTCTGTTTCCAAACACCTGGCCTCCAACTCAAGTCTCTAGCTCCAGATGGATTTTTAAATCCTCTGCAGAAAGGTTGAGCTGTCCATTCTCTGAGAGCTATACATCTCCACGGCCAGTCTGACCGTCCTCCTGGTTGCTATTCTCTGATGCAGCTGTGACCAAAGCTGCAATCATCTGGCTTTAGTCATGTTTCCATGCACCAGTCCTTTAGCCTGGCATATCACAGCCAACTGGTTCCTTGTCAGCTTGCCATACTCCTCTGCTGACATGTTTGCCTGCTCTCGCTAAGCTAGTAAAAGAAATAAAACAAATTGTGATCTGAACACTGACTGTTCACTGCATGGCTGATTTAGAGTACAAAAACACCTTCAGTGATCACTGTACACAAGCTACAGGAATTCACTATCCACACCACTAAAAGCCAATTAGTATGTGATGTGGCTATCGCACCCATATCAAATTAATATTTGATGTGGATATCCCACCACTCACTGACAAACAATATGTGGTGTGGATATCCTACTGCAAACCAATTAATATGAGACACCCACGCACTGGCCCAGTAATTAAGGACCCTCAATCCTCACCACTAGTACCAGTGAGGGGTGTGCACATTGGCAGGATAGCAAGTACACACACAGTAAAGTACAATTCCCCTTAACAGCACACAGAGATCACAGTCAGTCTAGGGCTTTCTCCCTTTCTCTCCATATCCCTGATAAGACTCCCCACTGGCACAGCTATAGGGTCCAGGTCTCAGCCTAGTGGTCAAGCTAGAACCTCCAGCATAGTCTCTGTCCAATCAGTGCTTCGTGTCCTTGCCCAAGTAGCTGACACACACACAAAGATTTAATTTAGATACAAAAACATAGACACTCCCGGGGAAGGCTGGCACAGGTTCTGCAGCTATGCCCCCTTTCTTCCCAGAGTATAAGGTAGTACTGACCGTCACCAACCACTATTATCAGCTACTATAAGGCCCTTTCCAAAAGGGTGACCAATTTCACTGTATAATGTTACTGTTATCCAAATAGTAAGTGTGGCGAACAACAGGACTACTGGGAGTGGCTTGGGCAGTATCACCAAATACATGCAAATACTCTAGAGCTTAAATTATTTCTACACAAAACAGCCACAGTTGAAAGGTTTAAAAATATTTAATAATAAATAATAAATAATAAAAACACAAGACAAATCTCATCAATTCAACAGAGTGCTAATCAAGAGTTCAAAAATCACAGGAACTTCAAAACAATATTGTAGGATAGTCTGTCATAAATATTGAAAACAGCTAGACTAATCTGGCTGAATTCCTAGCTACCTCTAAGAAAAATCACTGTGCCAAATAACTTACATACAGAGCAAAGCAAGTGTTGGTGGTCAGCTTCAGACCAAATGCAAAATGCCCAAATCTTTCTCTCTCAGGAAGTCTTAAATTGACAATACCAAGTACTGCTGAGTCATTTCACGTTACATCATTTTTATCACTTCTCCTTTAGTTCCCAGGCTAAAAGATACTCAAAATTTACATTTCTATGTAAGCTGCACCCGGCCAGGAAGCCAAATCCAACACAGTTGTAATTCTTAACAGGTTTCTTCCATCAGGGTGCACTGTGGTTACATTTTTGAAGTTCAGCATATAACAGTTTTCTTACATTTAGTTTTCTTATATTGGTAAAAACAAGCCTGTGGATTGTATTAATATTTACAATGACATAGAATTGTGTACAAAATTCTATCTAGCTAGGCGGGCAGCCTTCACACAGCACACCAACCTTTTAGGGACAGAGATTTACCAGACTGTCAGAGAAAATGACAATACAGTGGGACAACCTTTTAGGCACAGTCCTCTCATTGACTGGTAGTGTCCTTTACTTTTTCCATTCTTGAATGAATTAAAAGTTGATTTACTTCTGCATTCAGTGTTTGTTCTAGTGTAACATCCATACAGTCTCTACAAATACAGTAACGGGCAGCTGTACAACAATAGTAACACTTTAGTTGAAGAATTGTTGACTAGCACTCCACTTGTTCTCAGCCAAACCACCAACAAAGATTTTTTTATCAGTGACCAGAGCAAATGCAAGAGGAAACTGCAGTGGAGTAAGAGGACATGGAAGAGGGTGAGGGAGAGGTCATGAAAAGAATAACTGTTGAAGTCATCTTATCAAGACTTTTCTATAGAATGTTCTATATTTAACTTTTCTGATATTGTTTTTTTTTTGAGCCTCACCTAATTGTTCTTAAAAAGGTTTTAACTTTATACTTGCACAAAGAGCCAATTTGTCAAATGTTTTATTGGAGTTTAGGTTGTATTTCAAAAAACTTAACCTGAAATATATTTTAAATGATGTTTCACGTTATAATTTAAAAGACAGTTTTATTTTACAGACAGAGTATGTATAATCCCACACTTAACACCCTGAATGCATTTTTGCAAATTTGTAAATGAGATATTAGGTAACTTTTAACATACATACTACCTATAGATGATAGTATAATCTATCCCAAGAAGAAATGAAAGCACTTCCCAAGCTTACCAATAATTCCAGAATCAGGGTGATGAAAGCTGTTAAGGGAATGGGGATTGCAGCCATGATCCACAATAATTAAGTATCCAAACTGGAAGCATCTTTATAAGACAGTGAATATTATGTTATTCTACTATATATTGTATATAGTAAATTCAGGTTGATACATGAATTTTTATTTGATTTACTACAAGACCGTATCTGTATTCAAGAATATATTTATTAGTTGAGCATCTATCATTGGGGATAGGTTCAGTATCCCTAAGATGCACAAGAATGAAAGATGCACAAAAAAGATGTTATTTATATTATATTACAGACAGTTGAAACTTGCTGCTCTGAATGGAAATACCTGTAAACTGTGTTCTCTATTATCTTTAATTGTGTTTATGATGTACATTTTATGCATCTGCATTTCCCGACTGTATGCATTTTATACATGTATTTTACCTTTAACATTATGTAACCTTTACTGTATCATATTGCTTATGGAGCTTTTCTCCCCGGGCCTCCACTGAAAATGGGCACATTCTGGCCCAGTGGACTTCCCCGGTAATCAAACTGAAAATAAATAAATAAAATGAAACTGACCCCCCTTAGGCACATAGTTTTGTCAAAAAGAACTAAGAAAACATTTTGCAATTTGTTACTACAAAGTTAAATCCTACTGTGCAGCAAACTAGATTTTATCTTAGAGACTCCTGGTTTTTGGATGAGTTATAAAATATCCAGTTTCTACATGTGATAACTTTTTAGTTGCACACAATATAAATTCATTATATACTAGTATAGCTCACACATAAGGATTAGAACTTATGAAGAAATTTCTGACTAAACACATGTTTTTAGACAAGGAAAGAATTATCAGTTTATGTGAACGTAGGGAAATAGTTCTAGATAATTTGTTTGTGTCTTTCGGCTTTTCCCAGTTAGGGGTCGCCACAGCGGAACTCCGGTCTGCTAATGATTGGCAGTAGAGTTTTACATGCTGGCTTTCCGGGCCTAACGCACAACCTTCAACAAAGGAATGCCCATTCATGCATGTCGACACACAGAAGACGCTCTGAGAATCGAATGGGCAACGTCTGTGAGGTGACAACGCTACCGCAGCACCACCACCGCAGTCTCTAAATAGTTCTAGATAATAATTTTTAAAAATTTGACAGTGTTATATGATCAAAAAAGAGGTGTGGCAATGAGGTCCAAAATGGCCCCTGCCTATGCAAATTTGGTGTTAAGTGCCTGGGGAAACTGAAACACAAAGGTAAAGGGGTTACTTACACCAAATTATATATAGATAACATGTTCTTTACCTGGCAGGGTACTAGACCAGAATTAGACTTATTTTTGAGTGAAACAGAACAAAATATTGACTAAGTGCATTATTTCAGGTATTGGCACCATTGTACAATTTAAGGATGTGGATTTGTTTTTGGACAAAATTATAATTTCACTCCAATATATACCAAAATAAGACATTTAAGAACACTTTCTTAGATTTTACCAACTAGCATTACTTCTTTGTGAAGGTTAACATTGCAAAAAACGAAGTTATGTACTCAACATAATGTTCCATCCAAGTTGTAAATCTTCATTTATCCTTGACCAATGGTTCCAAGAATCTGAACTATCTTGGCCATTTCCACAGCTTGCGAAGGCCAAAAACACTCGTGCTTCAACCCTACCCAGAACACATCTCTCCTTGTTACCTCAGATCGAGTTTGCAGATTACAACTAAACAGACAAAGAACAGGAAGCCTGATGAAAACCATATCTACTACATAAAAACTGGTCAAACATGGAAGTATGTGTCCTGTCCGTTCCACAAAGGACATTAGAAAGGCTGGTGGAAGGAGGGAGGGAAGTCAAGGGTAAACGAAGATGGACAACTCAGGTGGAACGTTATGCAGAGTATGTAACTTCTTTATTTGAAGTTGTTAATCTTCATTTTATCGTTGACCAATGGGACAGAGTCCCCAGCTACCTTAGATCTTGGGCGGACTCAAGGAAGGACATTCCTGAGCCCCACTGAACCAAAGAATGCTCTTTCCCTGGAGACCAGGTCCAATTTGTCATGAGTAATAAAGGTATGAGGAATAGTCCAAGTTGCTGCTGCACAAATGTCATCCATGGAAGCTCGAGACTGAAAAACTACTGCTAATGCAGCCACACATGTTGTAGAGTGAGCCTTTACCGGTCTAGGCAAATCAATTTTCTTTTTGTCATAAATAAAAGCAATACAGTTTTTTAGCCATCTGGCCAAGGTTACTTTGCTGACTGATTTGCCAGTTTTGGTACTCGAAAAGGAAACAATTGATCTGAGTTTTGAAAATTGTTTGTTCTGTACAGGTAAAAACGTAGCTGTGTGTGAACATCCAGTAAATGAAGGGTGTATTCTCCTTTATTAGAACATTTGGAGAAGAACACTGGAAGATTAATAAGTCTAACTAATATTAGTGTCCGATACTACCTTAGGAAGAAAGGAGGGATTTGTCCTTAAGGCAACTCTGTCTTTATGAAAAATCAAGTATGGTGGCTTGCAAGATAAAGCTCGAATTTCTAAAATCCTCCTGGCAGAAGTTACTGCCACAAAGAATAAGGTTTTCCAAAATAAGTATTTAAGGTCACATTCAGCAAAAAGTTCAAATGGAGGCTGAACAATGGATTGCAATACTAGATTAAGATCCCGAGGAGGAACTGGATCGTTAAGAGAGGGTTTTAATAAGAGTTCCTTTGAAAAATGCTTTGCATAACTTATGAGAAGCTCCCCAAAAACATTATGAATGTTCAAAATCTCTGCCAGCTTAATTTTAATAGTAGAAGGAGAGGCTCCTGCAACAAAAAGAGAGGATAAGAATTCTAAAATATTTTCTATGGGAGCTGAAGGGGGGGGGGGGGTCAATATTCCTTTCTTGGGACCAAAAGGTAAATCTCTTCAATTTACTCAGAGTTTATGGGTGGATGCCTTATGACAGGCTAGTAAAATTCTGTGTAATGGAGAAGGAAGAAGGTTAACTTGCCTGGCAATTTATGGAACTGATGGAACCATGCTGTCAGCATGAGGTTCTGGAGGTTTGTGTGAATTAAGTTCTTTAGATGAGAGAGGAAGTCTAGAATTGGATCCAGAGTCCAAGGTTCTTTTATCAGGTAAGACCAGAGAAAGGGGAACCATATTTGTCAAGGCCAATAAGGGGCAATGAGGTTTACTCTGTGCTTCAACATTGGGGCATTCTGAAGGATCTTCGGAATTAAGGGAAATGGAGGCAATGCGTACAAACGTCTGGGAGGGGGCATTTGTGTAAAACAGCGTCCCTGGGTGATGTCCCTGGTGGGGGGATTAGGACAAAGTAATTGCTGCACTTGTTCTGGGGTGAGGTGAAAAGGTCACAGCAAGGTTGCCCCCATCAGTGAAAAATCATTTCCAACACTGTTGGATTGAGGGACCACTCATGAGGTAGAAGAATAAATCTGCTCATTTTGTCTGCTTTAACACTAGAGCTCCCCGGGATATGTGTTGCTATTAGAAATCAGTTTTAAGAAATCGCCCACTGCCACACTCTGAGCACTTCTTGACATAAAGGGTAAGACTTGGTTCCCCTCTGTTTGTTGATATACCAAACTACAGACATGTTTGTCTGTTTGAATCGCAACAGTTCCTAGAGGGACAACATCTTGAAAGGCTTGCAATGCTAAAATCACTGCTCTCATTTTTGGACGTTGATATGCAAACTGGCCTTGAGGGGAGACGTGCCTTGGACAGTCTTGCCCAGATAATGCCCTGCCACCCCATCTGGGAGGTGTCCGTGGTCACTATGGCCTTGGGCTGCTGTGTGACAAAGGGGCGGCCTCAAAGAATATCCTCAGAGTGCATTCACCAAGCTAGATCTTTTCTGCCAAGATTGGTAATTAAAATCTGATATGGCATAGGCTGGTGAAGTACCGACCACTGAGATGCAAGTAGCCATTAAAGAATTTGCATGTGATATCTTGCCAAGAGAACTAGAGTTATTGTCACTGCTACTGAACCTACGGCTTGTAATAATAGATGGGCAGGTACTTTCTTGTGTTGTATCTTTCGATCCTGTTCCCTGATTTTTCTGTAATCTTATTGGTGGATGGAGGCTACAAACATTCTCATATTTAGCATTGCTCCTATGATCTCTAAATTTTGAGTTGGAATCAGCTTAGAATTTTCGTAACTCACAGTAATTCTTAGGTTGGAACAAGTCTGCAGAATGTAATCTCTTGTTAGTATCAACAGATGCCTGGTCACAGCAGTAATGAGCCAGTCATCCAAGTATGGAAACACCCAGAATCCTTGCAGTCTGATTTGAGCTACTACTGCCATGCATTTGATGAACACCATGGGGGCTGCGATTAGGCCAAAGGGCAGAACTCTGAACTGATAGTGACTGGCTGTCAGCCTGAAGCGGAGGAACCTTCTGGAGCGCTTGTCTATTTTTATATGGTAATATGCACCCTGAAGGTCTACTGACCACATCCAGTCATCCTTCTCCAGAAAGGGGGAGAATAGACTGTACCATGACCATCCAGAATGTTGCTTGTTGAACAGATTTGTTCAATAAACTGAGATCCAAAATTGGTCTCCAGTCCCCTGACTTTTTTGGCATTAAAAAGATTCTTGAGTAAGTTCCGGACTCTAATTGGTCTAGTGAGACTTCTTGGATGACTCTTTCTAGCAGTCTTTGGATCTCGTCCCTCTGACTGGGTAGAACATTAGGGATGGTTTTGGAAATAGGAGGGGGGTGACAAAAGCCTCTGGATATAATCCTCCGCACCCAAGTATCTGATATGATTTCTAACCAGGCATTTAGGTGCACGGATAAGAGTCCCCTGACTGCCTCCAGAGGAAAGCAATCAGGCCTCCATTCAGGAATACTGATAGGGTTTTCCAGACAAGGAATTCTCTGAAACCCTGATTTTGTGGGCAACCTTCTGCCACGTGGGCGGTGTCTTCTGTTAGAGTTCCCTCCTCTGCCCCTACAGGAACTCTCACCATGCGCGTCTTCAAAAGGCCCTCTGCATTTTTTGAACCACACTTTACCACACACTCTCTGATTCCTGGAAAAGGGTCTTTGAGGAGCAGAAAATGTATGCCCAAGCAGAAAGGGTCTTTCCATCTTTCCCACACCTGGATAATGTTTCTCAAACCTTTGGGCCAAATAAGGATGACCTATCAAAAGGTGCACTGAAGAATGAAGACTTAAATGGCTTTGCAAAGTCACAAAATCTCATCAAGCACGTCTCCTTATGGATATGCTTGAACTCACTGCTCTGATAGTCCCTTCGGATGCATGTGCAATGAGCCTCATGGATGAATTGGAAACGGACTCCATGGCAGCTAACTGATAATCAACTGTCTTGTATCTCTTCAGAGACCGCTCCAGCCAGGGTATCAGAGAGCACCTTGATCAGATCCTTTTGAAGCCTGGTGAAACGTGCTAGAAAATTCAAAGACCGTACCACAAAGATTGATGTGTACATCCACTTACCAAACCCATCCGTCATCACAGACTGAGTGGGTGGATAGAGGAACTTTCCTCAGCCAGCCCCTTTTTTGTGGCCACCACTAAGAGCATGACATCTACTGCTAATCCCTTTGCCCAAAACTGTTTACCTTCAGGAGGAGATAAAATTTTGTCTGGCCTCCTAGGGATAGAATCGATGTAGTCAGGCGCCTTCCACGCCTGCTAAGCAATCAACTGGATAAGTTCATCAGCAGGAGAAGTCACCCAAGAGGTAGATGGGCGAGTGCGAAAGGCCTGCAAGTATATCGATTCTTCAGGAGTAGGGTTTTGGGATGTCCAATCACCCCTCTGTTTCGAAATTTCCAGGATGTCTCCAAAGGAGACATCATCAGGGGGTGATTTGGGGGACCTTCCTTTTCATCAAAATCAGTATCTTTGGTGATGGATTCCTGCAGGGAATCTAAGTGCTTCTTGCACTTTTTCTCAAGAGGAACCTCATCAGGGGGGATGGTCAAGTGAGGTCTCTGAAGACAGAATCTGTATCTCCTGAGGTTTTAGCACTCACTGCCCCAGTGGAGGAGCAGGCTGGATAACTAGACTCCAGGAAGGAACATGCTTCAAGAAAGAAGAGGTCAACTGAGTGGCTGAGGCAGCCAGGCCCTCTCCATAGCCTTGAAGGCTGACCCTGCCGAAGAGGGAAGGGAGCCCAGAACCAAGATAGATTGTCTTGGAACTGCGGTCACTACTTGCTCCAATGAGACTGCCCCCCCCCCCAAGACAGAAGCCAGTGCCTAGCCGAAGTGCCAAGGTACAGAGATGGCGCCGAAAAAACGACGGTGTGGCATATGCACAGACATGGGGGGTTGCCATGGGCACCCCCTGTGCCAATGCTTATGCCAACCTTGTCGTATTAGAATGGGAAAAGGAATATATTTTCCATGATCCCAGATTTAAGAATGTCATACTATATAGACGTTTCGTAGATGACATTCTATTGCTATGGAATGGAGATGAAAGTAGTCTCACTTCTTTCATTAGTTACATGAACAGCGTCACCTCATTTTTTAAATTTAGTTATGACATCTCTTGCCACAGTGTAAACTTTTTGGACATCAACATCAAGAAAGTTAACGAATGCAAACTAGCAACGACACTCTACAGGAAATCCTGTTGGAGGAATGGGATCCTCCATTATGACAGCCTACACCCACGACATATTTTTTGTAATATAGTAAAAAATCAAGTAAGTAGGATAAATAGGATCTGCAGTGATAAATTGGATGCACTAGATGTTTTAACTACCCAGAAGAATTACTTCATAGATAGGGGTTACCCCATAAAATTGATAGATGAAATATGCGAACCCATATCTGCCAATATGCCATCACAGACTAAGAAATCCTTTAGTTACCAAACATCCATTAAGAATCTAACTAATACCTTGACTTATGATATAAAATTTACTAATGATGTACAATATTTAACTGAAATAGTGAAAAGTAACTGGAAGATCTTACTCTCAGACTTATCTATTTCAGAAGCTGTTAGTGAGAAACCAACTTTCAGATATATAAATTGTATGAATCTGAAAAGACTTCTGTGTAAGGAGAAATTGATTAATACATCCATTGATATAAGATCTCATATGAAGACAGGCACCTTCCCATGTGGTAAATGTTCCTTTTGTGGATACATCTCAAAAAAGCAGGGGCCTTCCCCTCAAGGTACCCACTTAGATATAGTATCCACGTTCTATGCAAACTGCAATACTAAGAACGTGGTCTATCTGGCTAATTGCACATCTTGTGAGGCTTATTATGTGGGTTTGACCTCTCGGAGGTTAAGAGACCGAATCTATGACCACATGTACAATATTAGAAGGAATAATCTTAATAATGCTTTGGCATTACATTGTAGTTTCTATCCTGAGCATAGGTTTTCATTTCAGGTACTGCAAATAGTTGAGCATAATAGGAGGGAGGGTGACCATATGAACACCCTGGAAAATTTTGAATTAAGATGGATTTTAAGGCTAAAGGCTCACATACCACCAGGTCTGAATACAATAGTCAATCTCCGTCCAGCTTTAGTAGGACCTAGTTAATATTTGGACCATAACATAAATGGTTGCTCCATTTCTTCTAGTTTCCCTAGTTTTTTAGCTTTGTAGCTTTTTAGCCTGGATATGTCTAGCACGTTTATTCTTATGAAATGAAATATACTTTCTCGTTAAAGATCTGTTAGAAATGTTCAATGTGACAGAATCTATACAAATTTAAAGTACTGAAATGGTAAAATATTATAATATCATGACCACTTAGTATATAATTTGATTATGGTCAATATGAATACCACATAGTAATATATCATTCTTTTTAATAACTTTCAAGGATTTCATGCATATGTCTGCTATAACAGAACTCACATGAGTAAGAAAGTGTGTTCCCATGTTAATCATTGACTGTTATGTTTATTATATCCAACTTAATATAAAAATTTTTTCTCTTGAAAATATTTTGGGAATTTATATGTATTACAGTTTTCGGGACCATTAATTTGAATGTTTGGTTTAGACTGTGCTGCAGTGTTCCTGTTTTACTTTTTGCCATTAAATGCTGTTTGACTCAATTCGTGGTGGTTTCAAGCAATTTCTTCATTATTGCTGCCTTCTCCTTGATGCTGGAAACCTTTGGGTGATCGGATATTGTTTTCTGCAGTTAGTATTTTTGTTTTTGCAACTAACTGGTCACCACGCGATGGAAACTCAAAATATTGAATTGGACTATAATCCCGTGAGTAATGTGTCTACTGAAACTTGGAATTGCCTTTTCTATCAGCAAGATAATCCGCTGCTGCATATGGATTTGAATGGTGAAGTATATAGGAGTCCGTCAAGCACAAATGAAAATATGCATGACTTTTTTATAAGTCTAAGAGCATTAGAAAACGATCTCTATCGCTTGCATAGACTTGTTTGGCAAAGGAGGCATCTGCAAGCGTGCCTGCACTTTAAAGTTATCCCCCGTGGCATGCGTGTTTTATGCATGCCGACCTACGGGGATAGCCAGCCAGAGTTGTTGCGGCAGTGGCAGAAATTAAATATTGACTTTGGCTATAAATATATCCAGCTACTACTGGATCATTTCACACCGCTCGAAGCTGAGTTGTTGAAGAAAGTAGAAGAACAATATAATTTGCTGACTACTACTCACCTTTCTGAATTTTGCAAAACAAAGATACAAGCCATGAATAGACAACTGTCGTTGTATAGCAGTAAGCTAGAACAGATTAAAATCAGGAAATTGAAACGGGACTGTGAGGACTTTTGCCTCGGCCGTATCTTTGTATGGCCGAGATCTCATCCAAATTCAAACAACAGCAATGTGAATATAAGTCAAGTAGACACTCCTCTGGGTTTGAGCAGTGATATCCCTGTAGGTCCACAGGTTGATGTTCCTGACATAGGACTACAAAGAACAGATGTCCGTAATGATATACCTGCACCATCTGACACCCCAGTACCTTCATTACCTTGCAATCAACAAGGACTGACTTTTTCAAACACATCAGGTGCAAAACCCAAAACAACTGGGACAATAAATAAGTTAATGGCACCTATACCTTTAAATTTTCCCCTTCCCTACAAGGAGGCAGTACGAGCTCGATCCAACAGTCGGGGGAGAGGCAAAAGGAAACTGTCGGGAGATGTACAAGAGCAGAGAAGAAGAATGAAGAAATGAACCATACAGAAACACCCAAAAGATGTATCGGAACAGAAAAGAAGAATGACAATGTAAACTGCCTGTTTTTTAATTTGTCGTCCAGGACATTTTCGTCGAATGAGATGAATATTATGAATAAGGGTATGTCATTCATTCCTTCCCAATATAGTAACATCTCAGATACTTTGATAGGGTTACGTATGTTCTGTAGGAAACTTTCCCTTAGGTTGTTATTTAAAGATAAATTGCCTGATTTAACTAATAATTATATGAATAATTCTGTTTGTAGAAGGAAAAGCACCTTCATACCTCCCTTGACGCATACAGTTGATTGTTTCCTGAAAACAAATGAACGAGATTTTTACCAATACTATGCTAACCCGGTGAAAAAGAACATTTTTGTGAATTTAAAAATGGAAGAAGTTCTTGAGCTGAAAGCATTGTGTAATGATCCTAACCTTGTGTTTAAGCCAGCAGACAAGGGAGGGGGGATCGTGGCAATGGATGTAACTTTCTATCATAAATTAATGCTTAATATGTTGAAAAATGATGCTGCATATAAAGAGGTTGATAAACTACAAATAGCATCGTTGATACAATATGTTCATGACACACTGTATGACATGCTAATGACTAGATCCATTGACAAGCCCTTATATGATTTTTTGTTAATAGAACTCCCTCTGATTCCCATTATTAAAGGCTTGCCGAAGCTGCATAAAGACAAGTTTCCACCACCCCTACGTCCTATTGTGTCAGGTGACCACTGGGTAACCTATAATGCATCTACATATATACAGACTAAATTAGGAACTCTAGTGAAACAAGTACCTACGATACTTCTTGATTCTTTTAAGCTTTTGGATGACCTTAAATCAAACATGGTAGCTGATAGATTGACAAATGAGACTCTACTAGTGACCCTGGATATTGAAAGCCTTTTTACGAAAATTCCTAATGAATATGGCATAGATGCAGTAAGAGCCCATATGATGCAAATGGGCATTGAGAATGGTGAAATTATGAATGTATGCTGTTTATTAGATTTAGTCCTAAACAATAATGTTTTCCTCTACGACGGCGTGGCATATGCACAGACATGGGGGGGTTGCCATGGGCACCCCCTGTGCCAATGCATATGCCAACCTTGTCGTATTAGAATGGGAAAAGGAATATATTTTCCACGATCCCAGATTTGAGAATGTCATACTATACAGACGTTTCGTAGATGACATTCTATTGTTATGGAATGGAGATGAAAGTAGCCTCACTTCTTTTATTAGTTACATGAACAGCGTCACTCCATTTTTTAAATTTAGTTATGACATCTCTTGCCACAGTGTAAACTTTTTGGACATCAACATCAAGAAAGTTAACGAATGCAAACTAGCAACGACACTCTACAGGAAATCCTGTTGGAGGAATGGGATCCTCCATTATGACAGCCTACACCCACGACATATTTTTTGTAATATAGTAAAAAATCAAGTAAGTAGGATAAATAGGATCTGCAGTGATAAATTGGATGCACTAGATGTTTTAACTACCCAGAAGAATTACTTCATAGATAGGGGTTACCCCATAAAATTGATAGATGAAATATGCGAACCCATATCTGCCAATATGCCATCACAGACTAAGAAATCCTTTAGTTACCAAAGATCCATTAAGAATCTAACTAATACCTTGACTTATGATATAAAATTTACTAATGATGTACAATATTTAACTGAAATAGTGAAAAGTAACTGGAAGATCTTACTCTCAGACTTATCTATTTCAGAAGCTGTTAGTGAGAAACCAACTTTCAGATATATAAATTGTATGAATCTGAAAAGACTTCTGTGTAAGGAGAAATTGATTAATACATCCATTGATATAAGATCTCATATGAAGACAGGCACCTTCCCATGTGGTAAATGTTCCTTTTGTGGATACATCTCAAAAAAGCAGGGGCCTTTCCCTCAAGGTACCCACTTAGATATAGTATCCACGTTCTATGCAAACTGCAATACTAAGAACGTGGTCTATCTGGCTAATTGCACATCTTGTGAGGCTTATTATGTGGGTTTGACCTCTCGGAGGTTAAGAGACCGAATCTATGACCACATGTACAATATTAGAAGGAATAATCTTAATAATGCTTTGGCATTACATTGTAGCTTCTATCCTGAGCATAGGTTTTCATTTCAGGTGCTGCAAATAGTTGAGCATAATAGGAGGGAGGGTGACCATATGAACACCCTGGAAAATTTTGAACTAAGATGGATTTTAAGGCTAAAGGCTCATATACCACCAGGTCTGAATACAATAGTCAATCTTCGTCCAGCTTTAGTAGGACCTAGTTAATATTTGATCCATAATATAAATGATTGCTTCATTTCTTCTAGTTTCGCCTGTTTCTCAGCTTTGTAGCTTTTTAGCTTGGATATGTTCAGTATGTTTATTCTTATGAAATGGAAATATACCTTCTCGTTAAAGATCTGTTAGAAGTATCCAATGTGACAGAATCTATACAAATTTAAAGTACTGAAATGGTTAAATATCATAATACCATGACGACCCAGTAGATAATCTGATTATGGTCAACATGAATATCATATAGAAACTTATTATTTCTTTCAATAACTTTTAAGGTTTTCATGCATATGTCTGCTATAACAGGTTTCATATGAGTAAGAGAGTGCGTCTCCCATATTAATCATTGACTGTTATGTTTACTATATCTAGCTTAATATAAATATTTCTTTTGAAAATATTTTGGGAATCCATATGCATTACAGTTTTCTGGACCATTAATTTGAAGGTTTGGTTCAGACTGTGCTGCAGTGTTCCTGTTTTACTTTTTGCCATTAAATGCTGTTTGACTCAATTCGTGGTGGTTTCAAGCAATTTCTTCACTATGACCATCCAGAATGTTGCTTGTTGAACAGATTTGTTCAATAAACTGAGATCCAAAATTGGTCTCCAGTCCCCTGACTTTTTTGGCATTAAAAAGATTCTTGAGTAAGTTCCGGACTCTAATTGGTCTAGTGAGACTTCTTGGATGACTCTTTCTAGCAGTCTTTGGATCTCGTCCCTCTGACTGGGTAGAACATTAGGGATGGTTTTGGAAATAGGAGGGTGACAAAAGCCTCTGGATATAATCCTCCGCACCCAAGTATCTGATATGATTTCTAACCAGGCATTTAGGTGCACGGATAAGAGTCCCCTGACTGCCTCCAGAGGAAAGCAATCAGGCCTCCATTCAGGAATACTGATAGGGTTTTCCAGACAAGGAATTCTCTGAAACCCTGATTTTGTGGGCAACCTTCTGCCACGTGGGCGGTGTCTTCTGTTAGAGTTCCCTCCTCTGCCCCTACAGGAACTCTCACCATGCGCGTCTTCAAAAGGCCCTCTGCATTTTTTGAACCACACTTTACCACACACTCTCTGATTCCTGGAAAAGGGTCTTTGAGGAGCAGAAAAATGTATGCCCAAGCAGAAAGGGTCTTTCCATCTTTCCCACACCTGGATAATGTTTCTCAAACCTTTGGGCCAAATAAGGATGACCTATCAAAAGGTGCACTGAAGAATGAAGACTTAAATGGCTTTGCAAAGTCACAAAATCTCATCAAGCACGTCTCCTTATGGATATGCTTGAACTCACTGCTCTGATAGTCCCTTCGGATGCATGTGCAATGAGCCTCATGGATGAATTGGAAACGGACTCCATGGCAGCTAACTGATAATCAACTGTCTTGTATCTCTTCAGAGACCGCTCCAGCCAGGGTATCAGAGAGCACCTTGATCAGATCCTTTTGAAGCCTGGTGAAACGTGCTAGAAAATTCAAAGACCGTACCACAAAGATTGATGTGTACATCCACTTACCAAACCCATCCGTCATCACAGACTGAGTGGGTGGATAGAGGAACTTTCCTCAGCCAGCCCCTTTTCTGTGGCCACCACTAAGAGCATGACATCTACTGCTAATCCTTTTGCCCAAAACTGTTTACCTTCAGGAGGAGATAAAATTTTGTCTGGCCTCCTAGGGATAGAATCAATGTAGTCAGGCGCCTTCCACGCCTGCTAAGCAATCAACTGGATAAGTTCATCAGCAGGAGAAGTCACCCCAAGAGGTAGATGGGCGAGTGCGAAAGGCCTGCAAGTATATCGATTCTTCAGGAGTAGGGTTTTGGGATGTCCAATCACCCCTCTGTTTCGAAATTTCCAGGATGTCTCCAAAGGAGACATAATCAGGGGGTGATTTGGGGGACCTTCCTTTTCATCAAAATCAGTATCTTTGGTGATGGATTCCTGCAGGGAATCTAAGTGCTTCTTGCACTTTTTCTCAAGAGGAACCTCATCAGGGGATGGTCAAGTGAGGTCTCTGAAGACAGAATCTGTATCTCCTGAGGTTTTAGCACTCACTGCCCCAGTGGAGGAGCAGGCTGGATAACTAGACTCCAGGAAGGAACATGCTTCAAGAAAGAAGAGGTCAACTGAGTGGCTGAGGCAGCCAGGCCCTCTCCATAGCCTTGAAGGCTGACCCTGCCGAAGAGGGAAGGGAGCCCAGAACCAAGATAGATTGTCTTGGAACTGCGGTCACTACTTGCTCCAATGAGACTGCCCCCCCCCCCCCAAGACAGAAGCCAGTGCCTAGCCGAAGTGCCAAGGTACAGAGATGGCGCCGAAAAAATTCGAGTCTACTCCTGCCCCTCGGGGCCAACCTGGTAGCTACGGCACAAGGAGGTCTCCAGAGCAAACAAAGATGAAGATCTCAGAGTTTGAATCTGTGCCGAAGTAACAGAGACTGTCTGAACCGTTGCAGCTGACACCGGACAACTCAAAGCTGAAATTTCCAAGGCCTCAGAGCAGATTAGAGGATGACTAGTCAACAGGGTGAAAGAATGTTCAGCACCCGAATGAGTCGGAGCTGAAGGAGCACCTGAAATTTCTCTCGCACATCTCCCCATCAGTCTCTGTGAGGCTTTTGGTGGAGCGGATAGTGGACAAAGAAAGAGACTTGGGTCTATGCAAAAAGACCTCAGGTAATTCCCCAGCAAAGGGATTAATAGGAAGTGAATATTGACATCTAGGTGTTTGGCAAGTAGAAATACTCTGCACAGAATCAGTTGATTCCAAAGCAGTGCTCAGAACTTGAATCTGTGGAACAGAGTCAGCAGTTTGAATGTGCGCTGACGCCTTTGGTGAATGTTTAAAAGCAGTGGAGAGTGTCAGTGCAGACAACACAGTATCAACATCTGTTGGAGCCAAGTAACTTTCTGGCACAAAAGTTTTCAATTTTTTGATAGTCACCACATGAGCAGGTGGCATAAACATGCTTTATTTTCTTTGCCTTCCCTGAAGAGGAAGAAAAGGAAGGCAATGAAGTATCAGTCTTGCTCTTTCAAGCAGATATGGCCTCAAAGATAGTTGGAATTAAACCTTTTAAGATCAGTTTATTTTTTCTCTCCATTAAAGCCCTATGGCTAAAGCCATGACACTGCTGACGTTTCTTAAAGCCAGAGGGGCCTTTAAGTTTTTCAGCAACAGTGAGAAGTTGCACTCTCTCTCCACACACCTGGTTGGAACAATTACAGGCAATCCAATCACTCAAAGTTTCACACAGAAAAAAAAAAAAAAAATTCAAAAAAATAATTTTTTTAAGCTATAAAAAAGGGAGAGAGTACACCAAAGTGTATGGAAAAGGAGGTTGGTCTACCAACAATGGTAGAAAAGAAGTACACAAAGTGTATGGAAAGGGGAAATACCAACAATGGTAATCAGAAAATACGCAAGTAAGAAAATGGTAGGGAAAAGGTACAAGTCAGCTTAGAAATAAAACAAGTGAGAAAAGGCTAAACAGTAAATTTTACGTAGGTCGAGGCGCTCCTTAAAATGGAGAACATCGATATCTGTGCAGTGACTGAAACCTGGTTCAAGGCTCCAGATAGCACCCCTGCGTTACCAGGATACAACTCGTATCATGTCTTTCGGCCATCTAACCAGAACCGGAACACCAAGGGCAGAAGTGTGTCCATATCCATTAAGGATATCCACACCTCCACACTAGTTGCCCAACATAATGCATCTGAAATTATCCAAGTGCAACTAACTCTGGACAAAACTGCAATCCATATTGTAGCTAGCTACAGATCCCCAACCATGCCCCATGATTCCCACTCCTCTTTTCTTGATGTACTGGAAAATATTAGGGTTCAACCAAACACCCTAATAATGGGTGATTTCAACTACCCCACCATTAACTTGGAAAACTATTCATTTACCAACTTCTTCACTCGACGCTTTCTAAAATTCATTAACTCCAATGCCCTGGATCAACTTATCCACACCCCTACCAGGGGCAATAATATCCTAGACTTGGTCATTACCAACATGAGTGACCGGTCTTCCACACCTGAAGTAAACTCCTCTTTGGTCAGATACAACCATAAACTTATCACCATAGATATCCACATCCCGACCCCGACCCCCATTAAGGAAACCACTGTAAAAAACTTCTCCAAAGCCAACTTCATTCTTAAGACAGAAGTGGCAAACTTCACAACGCCCATGCAGATGGGCAATACAGTTACGACTGCCAAAACTTACACAAATGCACTGACATGAGTGCATGGATCAGGCTATCCCTAGAAGAACAAAGATGCTATCCTCCAAAAAAGGAAGCCAATCTGGTGGTCCCTTGCTATAAACAAACACTACAACAGAAGGAAGAAACTGTTGCAAAAGAGAGTAAAATCCCATGAGTGGAGGAGCTCCCTAGTCAGCCTCAGTAAGAAGGGGAGATCCCTCATAAAACTGTCCAAAGCCAGCTATGAAAACAAGATTACCACTGACTCTAAGGACAACCACAAAGCATTCAATAGCTATGTCAAGAATCTCAGTGGCAACACCCACATCTGCTCTGAGTTACAGCACAATGCAATGAAAATTACGGAACCAACTGATATCACCAATATCCTGGCTGATAGGTTCAGTGCCAACTTTACCCCCCCCCTTCACCCCCTAAAGGGCCCATATCCATACCGGAAGAATGCAGTGCCCCTGCAATCACAACTGAGCAGGTAAAAACTGTGCTCTCCAAAGCCAAGAACACAGCATCCATGGGGCTGGACAATATCCCAGGCTGCGTTCTACAAGAACTTCAGAATGAACTGACTCCCCACCTACGCGCCATGTTCCATCACAGCCTCGCATCATGCTTTGTGCCCACTGAATGGTGCACAGCAACAGTTGTACAACTCCACAAAGGGGGCACCACCACGGACCCCGTGAACTACCGCCCCATTAGCTTGACGAGTCTGGTTTGCAAGACCATGAAACATATCATCATGGAACTCAAAGACACTGGAAACCTCCAAACTCTGGACCCACCTAGTTCGGGTTTGTGAAGGACAGAGCATGCCTCTTGAACCTGACTGACTTCTTTGAAACAGTCACCAAAGCCATAGACTAGGGTAAGACAGTTCACAGCCTATCTCGACCTCGCCAAGGCTTTCGACAATCTCCCATTCTGGAATCATAGATAAACTCACTAAACTGGGTATAAATTCATATGTCACACGATGGGTCACTAATTGGCTCACTGACAGAACCCACACTGTAAAAGTTGCAGACTCCAAATCTGACTTCAATCCTGACAAGTGGAGTACCACAGGGTTCAGTCTTGGGTCCTCTCCTGTTCGCTATCTACGTCTCAGAAGTACAGTCCAACACAGACAGCTTCTGGCTGACGAAGTTCGCAGACAACTGCAAATTAGGTGCCATAGCAGAGTCCCCGAATGACGTGGACATCCTACAGAAAAGCCTCACTGAGACTGATGCCTGATGTCTGAGCCACATCCTCAAGCTCAATACCAAAAAGTGCACGGTCATCCCCTTTGGTAAAAACTCGGTACCCATGAACTACCACATAGGCGGCAGTCCACTTATAGCCGAAGGTGTGATAAGAGACCTTGAGACTCAGGTGGACAGCAGTCTCTCCTTTAACACTCACATCGCCACAGTAGTCGGGAAATCCTTCTACGTTACACACCTCATCACAAAAGGGTTCTCATCCAGGAGAAAAGAAGTCATTGTTCCCCTCTACTTGGCTCTCATTAGACCCATTATTGAGTACAATGCCCCTTTTGGAATGTACCTCACAAGACATCTGCAACAGCTAGAAAGGCCACAAAAAATACTTCACAAAGAGGATTATGGGACTCGAACAGGTCCCCCTAAGCTGACCGTCTCAAAAAACTCCAGCTGTACTCCATAGCATATCGCCTACTCCAAGGTGATCTCTGCGTAACATACAAAGCTATGTCAAACCCAAAGCTGTTGGACATGCTACACCTAAAGAAATCCCAATCCCTCCGAGCTACATGCTCCAGGGACCTAAACCTGGTCACCACAGTAAACAGTACATGCTGACAGTCCTGTATAGAAGTTGGCACTGAGATGAGCACCGCAGCGGTGTCAAAAATATAACAGAACAGTACATTAGTAAAGGGGTATAGAAGAGGTTTATCTGTTCAGGAGATAATGGTGATGGTAATGGAGGTAGAGGGGAGAAGGAGGGAAAGGTGGGAGAAGAGGAAGGGAAGAGACAGAAGTCAGAGTAGCTTCCCATACTCTGGAACAAGCTACCCATCTATGTCAAGCAGAGTTTCTCATTAGCACTCCAAGAAAAATCTTGATGAGTGGATGGGAAATAAGAAATTCACCCAGAGGATCACTTCTGTGGCTCTGCCAACAGGGGCACAGGAAAATAACCTTCTTGGGTGGTGAAAGCCAGGAAACCTTGTTGGCTAGGCTTACTCAGGCCCTTGGGACCATAGTCTAGTACCTACCTATGAGAGCGAAGGCAAATGCATCTGTCCAGGAAAACGGCAAACGAGATCTGAGGCAACTAGGAGAGATGCACTGTGGGTAGGGTTGAAGCTAGAGAGCTTTTGACTTGCACAAGCTGTGGAAATGGCAGACGGTTCAGATTCTCAAAACCAAATCCATTGGTCAAGGATAAAATGAAGACTAACAACTGCAGATAGACAGTTCATTTGATTGTCGAGACTCATCAGTGATGATAAAATATTCATTAGTGAATGTCAGGTCTAGAAAAAACTGTTTCTATATTTATTTATTTATTGACCGGGAAGGTCCACTGGGCCAAAAAGTGTCCATTTTCAGTGAAGGCCCAGGAGAAAAGCTCCACAGAGATGCAAATATAAACAATTTGATAAAGTGTAGTAACAAAATGCTCACAACGTGATAAAGACAAGATAAGATATGTCAGATCAACTGTTGAAGCACAAGAGTATACTGTACATTCAATGTGATGAAAACACAAGATAGCAAATATGTCAGATTAAACTGCTAATGTTTAGGTAACAACACAATATATACAATTTGATAAGAATACATACAAAGTTGTTCCAGATTAGACTAACAGTCCTGTATAGTAGTTGGCACTGAGATAAGCACTGCAGCGGTGTCAAAAATATAACAGTACATTAGTAAAGGGGTATAGAAGAGGTTCATCTGTTCAGGAGATAATGGTGATGGTACTGGAGGTAGAGAGGGGAGGAGGAGGGAAAGGTGGGAGAAGAGGAAGGGAAGAGTGAGAAGTCAGGTTATGGGTTGCTAGGGGCACTGCCAGTAGGAGAGATGATGTTTCAAGGAATTTTTAAAGATAGATGTATTGCTACTAAATCTAAGAGAGGGTGGGGGAGAGAGTTCCATACTTAAGCAGTGGAAAATACAGCCATTGTTCAGCGGTGAGGTTGGGTTTATCTACCTGTAGGAGCATTTGGTTTTCTGAGTGGAGAGGCCTATTAGGGTGGTACAGAGTAAATAGGTTAGAACAGGCTGGGCAACTGGCTGGTTTGTGTATTAGTTTATGGGCAGTAGTTAGTTGAATACATGTGATGTGGTGAGGAAGTTCTAGCCAGTTCAGTAGTCTAGAGAGGGGAGCAGGAAAGAGGAGGCAAGCGCTAGTTTGGAAGAGTAATTAAGGAATGTTTTGTATCGATATAGCATGCCCAATTTCTGGTGCACTTTTTTAATGTTGTTGTGAATGTGCATGTCGAAAGTTAGGTGTTTGTCTATGCTAACACCTAGAGGTTTAGTATGTGTGACAACCTCTACAGAGAGATTGTCATGGGAGAGGATAGTGAAAGTGTCTATTTATGGTGCAGGATTTCATAGGGATAAATAACACTAGTTTAGTTTTTTTTCGGATTTAATGCTAAACGATTGCTAGCCATCTATTTTTCGGTGGAGCTGAGGGCTGCTTGGGTAAGTTTTTGAAGTTCGTGTGGGGAGTTAGCTGTACAGATGATAGCAGAGTCATCTGCTTATTGGATGACTATTCTTTGAGTGAGACTAGAGTGGAAGTCATTGATGAACATGCTGAAAAGCAGTGGGCCTAAGACTGACCCCTTGGGGAACACCTGTGGAGGTGTTAAGGAAAAAGGAGGAGGATTTTAGGCATTTGTAGCTTGTTGCTTGAGACATAGTTGGAAAACCAGCATAGAGCAGAGGGAAAGATACCTATGTTGGATAGTTTTCTAAGAAAGAGTGGATAAGAGTGTATATCAAAGGCTGTGGACAGATCGAAGAAATAGAAAGGAGGCAAATATTCTGGTGTCATGGGCCCGACTGATAGTGTCACAGAAGGAAATTAGAGCTATTGTGGTACTGTGCCCTGGTCTAAAACCATGCTGGGTTGGAGATGGTACGTTGTTGTCAAGCAGGTAGCCAAAGAACTGACTGTGGACACATAGGTTCATAGGTAAGTACTAGGCTATTGGCCCTAGGGCCTACATAAGCCTAGCCAAAATGTGCCCTGGCTTTCGCCACCCAAGAAAATTATTTTCCTGTGCCCCTGTCGAGCAAAGCCACAGAAGTGATCCCTGGGGTGAATTTCCCATCCAATAATCAAGATTTTTCTTGAAGAGTGCTAATGAGGAGCTCTGTTTGACATAGACAGGTAGTCTGTTCCACAGTATGGGAAGTCTCTGGGACAGGAATCTATCCCTCCAGCATGTTCTGTTTATTGTGGTGACAAGGTTTAGGTCCCTAGGGCATTTAGCTCGGAGGGCTTGGGATTTCTTGAAGTGGAGCGTGTCCAACAGCTCTGGGTTTGACATAGCTTTGTATGTTAGGCAGAGATCGCCTCCGAGTAGGCAATATGCAACGGAGTAAAGCTGGAGTTTTTCTGAGACCGTCTGCATAGGGCATCTGTTTGAGGCCAGTAATCCTCTGTGAGGTATTTCTGTGGCCTTTCCAGTTGTTGTAGATGTCTTGTGAGGTACATACCAAAAGGGGCGTTGTACTCTATAATGGGTCTAATGAGTGATGAGTAGAGGGGAACAAGAACCTCTTTTTCTGGATGAGAAACCTTTTGTGATGAGGTGAGTCACGTAGAAGGATTTCCTGACCACTGTGGCGATGTGATTATCAAAGGAGAGACTACTGTTCACCTGTGTCCCAAGGTCTCATCATATTTTCGGCATTAAGTAACTACCAGCTATGTGGTAGTTCATGGGTACAAAGTTTTTACTAAAAGGGATGACAATACACTTTTTGGCATTGAGCTTCAGGCCGTGGCTTTGACACCAGGCAACTGTCTCAGTGAGGTCCTTTTGTAAGTATGTCCACATCGTTAGGAGTTTAGATTATGGCTCCTAGTTTGCAGAGATCTGCAAACTTTGTTAGCCAAAGACCTTCTGTGTTAGCCTGTACTTCAGAGAAGTAGATACCAAACAGGAGAGGACCCAGAATTGAACCCTGTGGTACTCCACTTGTCACTGGTCTGAAGTCGGATTTGGAGTCTGCTACTTTCACAGTGTGGGTTCTGTCCATGAGCCAGTTGGCAACCCATCTTGTGACATAGGGATTTATACCTAGTTTAGGGAGCTTATCTATAATTCCAGAGTGGAGGATGGTGTCGAAAGCCTTGGCGAGATCTAGATATGCTGTGTGAACCACCTTACCCTCATCTACGGCTTTGGTGACTGCTTCAAACAAGTCAATCAGGTTTAGGAGACATGATCTGCCTTTTACAAATCCGAACTGGGTAGGGTCCAGAGTTTGGAGATTACCAATGGCTTTGTTTATGAGTTCCATGATGATACGTTCCATGGCCTTGCAGACCAGGCTCGTCAGGCTAATGGGGCAGTAGTTCCCGCGGTCTGTCGTGGCTCTCCCTTTGTGGAATGGGATAACCGTTGCGGTGCACCATTCAGTGGGCACAAAGCCTGAGGTGAGGCTATGACTGAACATTGTACTTGGGTAGGGTGCCAGTTCATTCTGTAGTTTGTGTAGAACGCAGCCTGGGATATTGTCAGGTCCCATGGATGCTGTGTTCCTGGCTTTGGAGTGTGTGTTTTTTACCTGTGCAGCTGTGATTACAGGAACTTTGCATTCTTCCGGCTTCTCAAGGATTTCTGAGATGGGGGAAAGGATGGCAATGGGCCAAAAGTTGGAGACTTCTATGTTGTTTCTGCCTTTGTGGAGTGAGAAAATAAATGCTTTTTTCCAAATGGAAGGCACATAAGTCTTAGATGGACCTATTAAGAAGTATGCTGATGGGGTATGCAACAGAATTTGCTGCCTTTTGTAAGAATTCTGGAGGCAGACTGTCAGGGGCATTTGTGTAAGGTTTTAATGTCAGAAGCATTTTCTTTACTATGGCTGTGGGAATAGGGGCAAAAGAGAAGTTGGGAGAATGTCAGGGGAGGTTATTGGTGGACAGGAGGGTTAGGTTGGTTAGATGGAGTTTAAGGGAAGTTGGTAGTGAGTTTAGCTATAACGTCAATAAAATGTGTTGAAAAATGTGGCAATTTCTGATCCTGGGTGTAGAAGTCTATTGATTGAGCTCCAGAAATGTTTAGGGTTAAGCTTGTTCTGATTTTGTGAAGTATGACAGTATTCTTTTTTATCCTCTTTATGATTTAACACTTTACTTGGTTGCAGAGGTGTCTGCAGGTTATGAGGTCAGAGGGTTTTTTGTGCTTTTGCCAAAGCTTCCAGGCTTTGTCTCTGTTGACCATC